>NW_025953532.1:0-17626 GCF_018812025.1 Megalobrama amblycephala | reverse complement strand
TGCCTGCCAGTTATTTTTACCAGGCTTCTACTGAGTACCAATGTACTAAAACAGTGAGATTTACAGACCAAATTCAGTATACCGATGATGATGATGCATACTACACAGTTTAAACAGAAGCGGCCAGAATATGAATGCAACACTCTAAATTGCATGTTATGTATTTTCCAAAGAAAACCATTGTAAAGAAAATGTTTAACGTGGCTTAATGCATTAAGACAGTGATATTGGAGGACCAAATTCAGTATACACCTTATTTATAAAATGAACACAGCATATGAATGCAAGGCACAAAGTTTCACATTAAGCATTTCCCATAGATAGCAATCATAAAGCAAGCAATTAATGTGCCATTTATCACGTTCATATTCCTTGTTCATCTGCATGTAGTATGCATAATCAGTAATGTGTATATTAAATGTGATCTTTTCACTGTCTTAATAGATTCTGGCACACCAAGCTTCTTTTTACATTAAACGTTTTAGAATGTCCCACTGTTTTTAGTGATTTCCAGAAAGTTCGCTTTGGCAAGCTGTTTCAACCTCTTGAAACGAACTTCGCTTTGGCCTTCATTCATAGATTTAGCTTTAAGTATATCAGGGCCTTAAGAGAATTTTGCAAGGGTAAGGGACTGGAGTGCAGTGAGTGAAAATATAGTACCCTCTTCTCTCTGAACACAAAAGAGGTTTCCAGTGAGAGTAACCAGTGCTGGATCAATTTGTGTTCTGAACATTAGCCAGCTCTCAAGACAGACGCCAAACCTATATGTGACAAATACAGCTGTGTTTTAAAGCACATTCAAAGGTTAGAGGACACATACAGTCAAACCAAAATTTATTCAGACACCTTGAATATTTCATTCATTATTACAGTTTATTCACTATAGTTAAAAAAAAATGGTAATAAAATATGACAAGGTCTCAGAGTTAATCTGTCTTAGAAAAAATTAATCTTAATTATGTCAGATAACACTTTAGCAAAACATGGTCAGGTCAAAGTGTCTGTATAATTTTTGGTCCCAAATTTTTTATCAATTTTACTGGTAGTCCACTGTATGAAGAATGTTTGGGTATAATGTCACAGTTTACTTTATTTTGCTATCCTCATTTACATAAATGAACTACAGTGTGCTGCACCCACTAGTAAAAAAAATATAAAAAATTACATCTAGTGTCTGAATAATTTTTGGTTTAATAACAGACAGAAGCAGTTACCTCACATCCTGGCCACAGCTGTTAAACACATTGCTGAGGTTCAGGAGACCACAGTCCATGACATCACAACAGCATCCAATGTCACAGAAGTCAGGTGTGACATCACACAGGCAGTCTGCGGGAGCGAGACAACTCACATTGAACTTACCAGTGTGATGAGGGTGGAATAGCTCAATGGTCAAATATGTATATATTGATATGTTTAAAGATACTTTAGTTTAAACTTGTAACATTTTCAAAGTATTTTTAAAAGTAGGGGAGACCGGGTATGGTTGTAACACTTTCTGCTTCAGTATCCGTAACTCACTGAATTTGAGCTAGAGTGCTGAAACTTTTTGCACAAAGCACCCACATTTGATTACTACAAAAGGCATCCATTTAAATATTTGGCTAGAAAGACGTGTATAGTCTGCGTCTTGCGTCTTTTGCAGCGTCTCGCACATGAGGCGGCATTCTAAAAACGCGGGGTTCAAATCAGTTCAAAACGTGTCTCGGGACCTTGCATTTTTCCCCTATTCCACCGCACACGTTTCGCAGTTTTGAAAGCAAAAACGTGTTCTGTGTGAACGACCTTGAGCTGAGACTGGAACGTGGGTTGCCTTGTGCGCAGCTATGGCATATGACACAGCGCTACCCACAAGCCTATTGCTCCTACATACGTTTATTTTTATCAGTTCTTTTGTCTTTAGGTCGTTATATTTCTCACAGATTTCTGCTCGTTCTAAATCAGATACAGCTCACAGCTTATCCTGCCCGTGAAATCCTCCATGGGCCAGCAAACCTCATTGCGGGACAATGATGACGCTCCATAACAAAAGAGCAAAAGCGCAAAAGCTGCTGTAGATCAGCTTACTTGGAAGCCTCTGCAACTGGCAGATTTAATGAACATTACCGTCATTTGGCAAATAAATAAATTACGGACAGTTACATATACATTACCAACATTTTATCATGTAGACTTTATGGTCCACCTCAAACAAGGGATTTAATAGTAATTTATACTAGTGTTAGTATTAATTGCAGAGTCCACGAATACCTTGGGTATGCAGAGCATTCGCAGCTTATATGGACCACACAGTGCTGCTATACGTCATGACCAATAGCAGCTTTACGGATCATTTGTTTCAAATTAGTTCAATAGTTCACATGACTTTGGCAGTTTGATATGTGCTCCGAACCACTAATTCGAAACAAAAGATTCGTAAAGCTTCGAAGCTTAAAGGGGTACTTCACCCCTGGAAAGATGAATGTGTATTTAAAATTGGTCATTTATGTAGTAGAAATGTGAAATTATTTTTGAATTTGGAGCTTTCTAGACTGAGAAAAGGCAGAAAATGTATTTTTGACTAATGTGGATGAAAGACAACAACTCCCAGAATGCACTTGTTTTGCTGCCCCTGCGAGGCCACGCCCAAACCGCGCCTATCGGTTACAGGCGGAATTACCAGGAAAATTCAAACAACTAGGCTTGCTTTGTTACATATTAATTCTATAAATCGTGAGTTAGTTCATACATTTACAACGAAATGGTGCTAAATTGCTTTGTACGTGGATGTACACCCAAAACCAGGAAAGGACAAGTAAGTTTCCATCATTTTCCGATTAAGTTAAAGATTTGGAGCGATTTAAACAGTGGCTGCGGGCCATCAAACACCCGAAGTTTGGAGATGACACCGTTATAGAAAACCTAAAAAACCGCAGAATATGTAGTCTCCATTTCAAGCACGAGGACTACGAACCAAATATCCTTGCAATGAAGAGAACCATTCTGAAGGACACCGCGATCGATATTCACTTTCCCAGAGGACGAACAGCCTGGGCATCTGGTACTAAGCGTATTCGCCTAGAGGTAAGACTCGCTGATACTAGACTGATAACACAGTAACGTTAGCCTATGTAGTGTTGTAGGTAGCACATAGGTAGCAGTAAAACTGCAAACTTAGCAAAGTAACGTTAGATAGACAATTACATATAAGTTGCATATAAGTTGACTGTTATCAAAGTAAAGCCACTGTTCTGTAAAACTGAGTTAGTCTATTTATCTATTTATGCTAACGTTACCACAAAAGCCTGTTGCTGTATTGGTTGAGATGACTGCAGAGACCGATAAATTTGCGAGATGAACCACTGATGTAGTGCAGACTATAACAAAATATGTTAAGCTTAAAAATATAATTGACACCCACTTTTGATAAAATCTTTGATCTATGTCCGTGAGTAACCTCAAAAGCGCATATGTATGGGCATGGTGAAAAAATGCGGAACTACCTGCTATTACTGGCTGTAGTTTTATGCCTCTGGCCAAAAAAGCCTCCGATGACGCAAAATGACGATTTTTGCGTCATTGGAGGCTTTTTTACAGAATAAAAATGCATAAATCTCTCATCTCGGGCTGATATGAAGGGGGAAAGCACTGTAATTCGAAAATACTAGTGGTATTCTACTAATACAAAGCTTAATGCTAAATCCTGAAGTAACCCTTTAATGAAGCAGTGTTTTGAGATCGCCCATCACTAGATATTGTTGAATAAAGTCGTTATTTTATTTTTTTGGGGCACAAAAAAGTATTCTCGTTGCTTCATAACATTAAGGTTGAACCACTGTACTCACATGAACTGTTTTAAATATGTCTTTCTGGGCACTGAAAAAGGAAATGATCTTGCTGGCAATGCAGGCCTCACTGAGCCATCGGATTTAATCAAAAATATCTAAATTTGTGTTCCGAAAATGAACGAAGGACTTACGGGTGTGGAACGACATGAGGGTGAGTAATAAATGACATAATTTTCATTTTTGGGTAAACTAACCCTTTAATATATATATTAATTTTCGGTCGTGTTAACCGAAAATTATCCGTCGTTGACGGAATTTTTTTTTTATCACTGACGGAAAAATCTGAAGGCCGTCCATCACGGTGACAGATTACACTGAGGGTGATCTATTGTAAATTGTAACTGTAATTCCCACCCCTGTCCAGTTGGTGGCGAGTGCGCTCCAATGTAGCAGCAGAGCACTGGATCAAGAACAAAAATTAAACTGGCACGAATCTTTTGCTATGCATTAACGCACAGGCGAGTACCCAGAAGCTACAATCTATCACGCCACATTAAAGAGCGCCAAAACGGTATTTATTGCTTGAATTTCTTAATGAAATGGACAGAATTTGAAATCTGAGACTTTGTTCCATATCAAAAGCAACAAAAAAAACTTTAAACCTATTGCAATTTATTAGATGTGAAGCGCACTAGACTACTGTTTATTCATCAACTGAAAACAGCATAGCCTGCCAAAAGATCGACTATCGACTATGAATGTGACATGCTACTATCCACGGACACATACTAATGAAGACCAGATGTGCCACCAGATATGCCAATAAGCATAGCAACATACGTGCCATTGGCTTCTGTGCCTGTATAAACAGCTTCATAAACAATCTTTTCAAACACACAGTATCATTATTTCTGTGTTACAAATATTCCAATTATCAAAGAAGTATACAAAAGTTTACTTTTCAGATAGAAAAGCTGATGTTACTGATCAAAATAGAATAAATCACCTTCTGTAAGTAACTGGACTTCAAATAAGAACTGTATTGATTGCACAGTTACACCACTAGGTGGCAACAAATTACTGTTAAAATGTATCTATCACTGAATCATTCTTTCAGAAACAAGCCAAGTCTTTATGAATCCAACTTACAAAAATATTGTTTCACCTGTCTGGATCTTACATGCGTGTTCAAGCATCTTATTTGTGATGAATTTGTGGTAACACTTTACGATAAGGTTAATTTGTAATGAATTAACCATGAGTAATACATTTGTTACTGTATCTGTTAATCTTTGTTAACGTTAGTTAATAAAAATCCAGCTGTTCATAGTTTGCTCATGTTACTTTTCAGTGCGTTAACTAATGTTAACAAAAACAACTCTTTATTTTAATAATGCATTAGTAAATGTTGAAATTAACATTAACAAAGATTAATAAATGCTTTAGAAATTCAGTTCATTATTAGTTAATGTAGTTAACTAATGTTAACTAATGAACCCTTGTAGTGTTAGCGAATTTGTTGAGATTAGCTGTCTGTTAAATTCAATTTACAAGAATAATAAACAAAAAGGACTGTTTGAGTTGAGTATTGTGCATTTTTTCCATTACTACTATTTTTCATTGGTTGTTTAATTATTTTAAACATTGTTAGGCAGAACCGGGATCGGAACCGGAAAATTTCTTATGATTCCCAACCCTACCTAGAATGCATAATGTCTGTACTGCAATGTAATCTTTATTTGATGAAATTTCTTTCAAAATTATACAAATGCCATAGTTATTCCAGTGCTTAATTGTCATGAGAATAAAGTCATGAGATTCTTAATAAAAACAAGATTAATTTATGCACAAAAGCCTTATGAGATTAAGCTTCTTTCGACTCACCCGATGGGCTTGTGATGGGCACTATGGTGGCATCAGTGGGCAGAACAGCACTACCACCTGTGAATGTACCCTTCGGTGTAGCAGTTGCAGACGAGTCATTTGAGTTGAGTTTGAGTGGATACGAAGAGTTAATTTCTGCCCTCAACTCATTAGTCGCTTCTGTTGTTGATCGTGACTGCTTAGTAGGTGCGTTATCAGTAAAAGTGAAGGGGTATGGGCTAAGATCGGTGCTCAATGGAGTCTGATCAGTGATGTTAGAATCAGTCACTGTAGGAAAAGAAAATGCAAAGAGAATTAGAAAGCGACACGGATGTCAGTTTAAACATGTTAATGGTCCTAAAAACGGCTAAAACCTTTCTTTAAGCTGAATCAGCCTAATTTACTTTTATTTGGGGGTTAAAATATTACGTAGACATGATATTGACATAAATTCATTCTCTTACCCATTGGACTGATGGGCTCAGCACTTCCATCTGTGAATGTGACATTTAGCGCTGCGGGTGAAGCTGAAACCGATGAGTTTGTTGAATCGATTGAGTGGTGTTGTGCAGCGTTCTGACAAATCGCTTGAGGAAAAATAATCGGAAATAAAACTAACTGGAACAAACGACGGAAAAAACCCTTCGACATTTGCTGAAGATATCTGTTAATTCGGGATGACTTAAGATAGTAATATCCACGTAATATCAAATATATGTCTAAAAAGTAGTTTGTATTCTGTCATTTCATAAGCATTAAATTGTATAAGGAATTAATTAACGGTCTACTTTACTCAAATCACACAGACACATTACCATCCTACCAAAGACTGAAAGGGACTACAGACCGTCGTCAAGGAAATGTAAACTCTGAGCACAGTCGGTTCTTCTTCTTCGTCTTCTTCTAGTGTGGCGGTTGGCAGACCAACTTAAATGGTGCATTCCCGCCACCTACTGAATAGGAGTGTGGAGCGCATAATGGTTGGGAAGTTTGAAAACAATAAGACAATAAATAAAAATGAAGGGGGAAAAATAATACAACGGTATCTTAAATTCTATTGATTAATCTTGTTTCTTTTAAGAAAATGATTAATTTATGAAATATTCGCGATTGTTTTGGGCCATTTCCTAACAGAACCTGAAGTGACAAATTATTTATTCCCAAAGATCTTAAAGATGTCTGTACAAATTACTGATCTTATTGGTTATACTTCTTCTATCCACTGAAGAGCTAGGAATATTGCTATTGTCTCTGTAGTAAAAACAAGATCTGAAATTCTTTTTGATATTATAACTTTGAATTGGGGTTATGTAGACTGCTGCTGCTGTATTTCCAGATTCAGGATTTTTAGAGCCATCCATGTATTTAGGGCCTGAGCAATGATGGTGGAAGGGCCCTATTGTAATTGCTTGGTCAATTCTTCTTCCTTTTGAGGGCCTAAACATGTTTGAAAACTCCTGAAACTTTACACATGTGTAGCGTGTCTGGACCGGTCACTCTCACACTCACACAAGGACCACACAACCACTTGTTGAGATTCAGCACTGTACTTCTGTAATTAAGAGAAATAATCAGTGGAGCAACGGGGCGACAGCTTTTCCCACTCTGGTACACACAGGATATTTTTCGGGGGAAGCGAAAATCACATGCGTCATCGGCTTCATACACAAGTAGACTGACATTATACAATAATGGAAAAGAATTATATAAATTTAAATCAATTATACTGCTTATAAATATATAAATATCTTGTTTTTCTTATACATCAGATCAATATTCTTATTCTATTACAATAAATATATTACAGTAGTGTATAATATAAAATAATTAGTATATTACAATAGTATATTAAATACAATATCTATATTACATTATTAACATATGCATTAATTCAAATATTTATACAATATAACTTCCTATAATAACATATAAACAATTATAATACCACTTGTATGTATAAACCCATATTTCACACATTAAACATCAAAAATGGAATAAAACATGGGATATAATCAGCACCGTACCATGTGCAGGCCGCACAAAGTGCGTCACAGACAGCATAAACAATTAAATTCGATTCTCTCTCCCATAACACACTCTCTGTACAATATACATTCATTATCAGTCAACTAAATCTCTTTTCTTTTTGAAACAGAACTGATTGATCGAACATACCTGTAATTAAGAGAAATAATCAGTGGAGCAACGGGGCGACAGCTTTTCCCACTCTGGTACACACTAAGCATACAATGCTAATTAGTTAGCGTCATGATATACATCATTTAAACCAAATAACACATTAAACGATACATTTTCATCATAGCTAACATAATCAAATGTTACTATAAATCAATCACATTCTTCCAGCAACAAATATGCATTTTAAACAAGTAACATCATCATACCAGGATATTTTTCGGGGGAAGCGAAAATCACATGCGTCATCGGCTTCATACACAAGTAGACTGACGCAATCGCTTGCCGTGCAAGAGGAAACCCCGCAGGTGCGTTCCACCGATAACGTTCCCTTCCCCAACAAATCCCCAAAGAAAAGTTCCGCTATTTTAACGCTATTTTCATATAACTTGTGAATGATAATATCGAAACAAAATTTCGTGAAGTTCACTATACCAATTTGTACAAATGTAGAAAAATATAAGCATTTATAAACCAATTTAAGAGAAGGGAAAAAAAATAAAATAAATAAAAATAATACAAATACAGAAGGAAATAAACAAAAGTCAGATTAAATCAATACATTTTTCACACCAGTTACACATGCATCAGAAGTCGTGAAAATTTACATATGATATGGGTTTCAGAATTAGGTGTGAATGGCTCGATAGCGCCACCTACAAAATTTCAATTAAGCGCCCTTCACGCTATGTTTCACGTACAGGTATGAAATTCGGTAGACACACGTAACAGCCCAGTAACTACAAAAAAGTCCCTGGGTGCAAAATCTAAAAACCCAACAGTTGTGTTTTAGTTTAGAACTGTACTCCATACTGCTATAATCAATAGCTGCTCATATCAGTGCACAGTATATACTTTTGAGAGACTGACGACATGCCTCCCATTCAACTCCTGCCAAACACCTCATTACATTTATTGTTTTTTTACATTTGTATATCATTTTCTGAATATGAATTCTAAAATTCAGTTTTGAATTTTTAATTTTCAGTTTTGAATTTGAATTCAGTTTTCCATCCACATTCCTAGAAATCTAATTACTGACACCTGCTCCAAGTTCTGTCCATACATTTAAATGTTTTTGCTACTGAGAAACAAAAACTCCATTCATTAGTCCAATTCTCTACTTTTTTAACAGCATTCTGCATACACTTCTCTAAATGCCCTACATTGCGCCCCCTTTTCCACAGCGCGCCGTCATCTGCATATAAGGAGTATATAAGGAGTATATCTGCATATAACCACTTTGGTATGGGGAGAAAAGGTTTTTCTTCTCAATGATATGCACCAATCTGCTCATTACCATACATTCCATCAGTTTGCAAAGATAGCAGAGAGTTCAGATCATTATAGAGGTTAGGTGTTATTCCTGTTTTGGCTTTCCAGCGTGTTGCAACTCCGCTGGTGCCATTACTAGATTTAGTGACTTCCCCGTCCCTTTTGAGACTTTTTTTTTTTTTTTTTTTAATGTTTAGGGACAAATCTAGAAACTTCTTGGACAAAGCTTATCTAGATGTTATTTTGCCCACTGATCTTATTTATATAGATCAAGAAATTTGTCATTATGATGTCATCTAGTGACATTTAGCTACCAGTTTTAACTACTTTCAATTGAAAGCAGTTGGCAACACTACCTGTGATCTTCTTTGTTGTGGATTATTGTCTTTGCTTTTGTTTAAAAAATAAAAGTACTGCAATTGGATCCCATTCTCGATTTTACCTGACCTGTTGTGACAGCTGTAATCTAAAGTGTTGCCGATTATAATTATAATCAAATATTCCTCCTCCATCTATCTATCCATTCTCCAAATCACTTGTCCTCAGTAGGATAACGAAAATGCTGGAGCCTATCCCTGCTTCCAAGGCTGCAGAATGGGGAAACACCATTGTTATTATTATTATTATGCATATTACTAAATTATATTTGATTGGGTTCCTAAAACACAAGAATGACCATGAACAGACATGAATGTGTTGTTAAATTATTAAAATAGTAACTTAAAATCACAGAGGATACTTGAAGTAAATATTTAATATCTAAGAAGCTTGGCTGACAAAAAAGTTTGGGAACCCCTGCCCTATATTTAACTAAGGGGTGTGGGAGAGAAGAGAGTATGTGCTTATAGAGCAAGGGACAACAGCCATAAGTGAAAGTGTGTGTGTACTTCTTTTGACTATACTTGTGAGGACCAAATGTCCTCACTTGTATTGTAAAATACTTTCATAACCCACTAGTGAGGACATTGACCTGGTCCTCACTAGCTTTAACTCAGCTAAAAGAGTTTTTTTTTTTTTTTTTACCTAGTGATGTGCACATGTTTCTGTGATGTGGGTTGGGTTAGGTGATAGAAAATATCATTGACCTGATATAAAATCAATTGAAGTCTATGCAATGTCCTCACTAGCAAAAAAACGTGTGTGTGTGTGTGTGTGTGTGGTCCTGGTAAACCCTACAAAATGTAATACTGGAAATCGTTAACCATGGGAACATTTTTGGTCCCCATGAGGAAAACAGCTTATAAATCAATTAAATTTTTTTTTTTTTTAACCAATTTTTTTTTTAAAATGCATAAAGTTTTATGTGAGTGTTGTGTTTAGGGATAGGGTTAGGGGATATAATACACAGACTGTACAGTAAAAATGTCTTTGGAAAGTCCCCATAAAACTTGGAAAGTCGTGTATAGGCCAGATGAAAATTTGTTGGAGAAAGAACATTTGTCAGAACAGTGTGTGTGAAAATTGGGGGATGGTGAGTTAATTCTGTCTGCAGCTGTCACTTTTTCCACTACACCTTTTCTTGTAGTGGCACTTAAACTCTGTCTGAATTGTTGAATTTTTTAATGACTAATAATTCTACTTCAACTTATAACATTACTGCTGCATAGTCAGTGGCAAGGCAATATTTTTACTTGCTCTTCCCATATGGCAAAATCTTCAAATTGTAAAATACATTACAAAATTATTACTCAAAGAGAATTACCGACACCAAGGGTCTAAATTTGATTCACAGGAAACAATGATGCACAGTATATTGTAGTGGACAGACATCCAGTTAAACTGATGTTTTAAAATATATTTTGGACAATATTGTGTTGTAATGTTAAAATACTGAATAATGTTAGAATAAAGAAAAAATTGCATTATTATTTTTTTTTTTTTAAATAAGGTTACTATAACTTAAATATAATTTCTTATGCTCTCCAAGGCTGCATTTCTTTGATGAAAAAATACATTAAAACAGTGATTGTAAACACTGTAAAAATGTGAAACATTATTACAATTTAAAATAACTTTTCACATGATCATTCATACATAACTGTAATATGATTGGTTGATTTGGTGTGCAAGAAACATTTTTACATGTTTTTTTCATGTAAAATGTTTATGTTCATTATAAATTTAAAACTATAATATCTTAGTCTAAATCTAAAGTAATATTGATAGACTATGTATCATTTGAAAGCTTACTGTAATTTTTAGTGTTGATTTTTTTTCAAACGACAGAGGAAAAGTAATTTCTTAATTTACAACAAGAATATTTATCAGAGTCATAAGGCGTGTTCAGACCTTTATTTTAAAATAGTGGTGGGCACTAGGTTGGTACTACGCCCAAACAAAATATTGCTGACAGCTAATTTTTTGAGATATCAACCTAAAATTTGGTACACAACTTGTTCTGAATTTTTTTAGAAGTTCTAGAGTCAAACATTATAAAATATACATAAAACATTGATACACTTAAAATTCTATATTTTTTTTCATAATTTCTATAACAATCCGCCAACTTATGTCTGTGCTCCAAAGTATTTAAGATTTATAACAATTTAAGTTAGAAATGTTATTTTTAGCTCAATGCTCAAAAAGTGGGAGTGACAGTTAGCAGAAGTACCAAAGAAAATACCAAGATCCCTGTAGAGACAAAGTATCAGTTTCCACAACCCTGTATTTCAATACATGCGTTCAGTGCTGGGCTCATGATAAATGTCTGCTATGGATTGCATATATGGTGAGAAGTGGGAGGGCTGCAGAATGCTGTTTTGGACTACCCTGGAGGTCTATAGGCTCCTCTATATAGAGCCCCAGTGCTTGAAATTTATGTTTAGTCATCAAACTTCCCTTTCTGTTCAGACACTTATTCATAAAATACACACCAAACATCCTATATATGGTACAGCACCTTTATGATTTGCCAGAATCAATATGTTGTTAGTTAGCTACTGTGAGAAATCTTTAGATAATTTACATTTTTATAATCTCAAAATCATATTTACATTTATTTACATTTAGTGAAAAACAAAAACATATGCAAGCTAATCTATCATATGTAGCTAATGTGTTTACTTTGAAAGAAATGAATGAGGTATTAGCAATTATGTCATTATTTTCATATGGTAAGAAAGATGATGTTCATACTGAACACACAAGAAAGTGAATATCATGCGTAAAAGGATATTATACATATGAGAATATTGTTGAATACTACAGTTATATATGTTACAAAACGGACATGCAAGCAAACAAGGTCTTACAAATATTCAAATCCCACCAATACTTATTAACTATGATAGTATAGTAATAGATGTCTCTAATTAGATATATTTGATTTAATCTTTTGAGTAGGTGAAGAACATTAACCCTTGTTTGGTCTTTGGTTACATGATAATAAAACAGACACATCTAAAGATAATGTTGGAGCTGTTCAGTGTTACAGGACTATCATTTATATTTGAGCTAAATCTAAATCAGTGTTCTTATAAAAGAAAACTTCAGTTGATGTGAAGTGGTCTAATTTACAGCCAGTATTGATTTATGAAACTATTGTTGACCAATTTCTTATTGTGAAAAGGCATTTAAATAAATGACTGTCTATAGTATGTCATTTAGGCAGGTGATACTATGGGTTGTTTTAATATTCTTAGTTCCAGAAAAGATATCCATATATCAAGGCTTAACATGAATCTACAAATTTAAGTCTCAACAGAGACAGAGTTAATACGATGAGAAGAAACTGAGCCCTTCGGTCAAGGCAGCAACAATCTCCTTGCCCTTGCCATATTTGCCCACAAGGTAAATCAAACTATTGCCAAAATTACTGGACTGAATTCACCTCATTCCAAGGCGTGCAAATCCTATTTCGGATCGGGGTGAAAAGTGACACCAAAGCATTTCATACACCTCCTCTCTTCTACTTTCACCAGCACTCACTTTCCTAAACCTGATGTTCAGGCTAAAGTTAGCACACCCAGGCTAGTATATAAGACCCCAGAAAGGAACTACGAATATGTCAGTCACATCAGTGTGGTGTATACTTCTCCTCTTTGACCAACGGCAAAAAAATTGAGAGATGGTGAGTGCTTTTAGAAGACTTAAGACAAAAAAAATATAAACTCAATTCTTCAAGATGAGGTTAATTGATGGACACTCCTCATCATTTGATAACAGATTAATCTGTGTCAGTCATTAGATAGTCAGAAATTTGGCAAGAGAACGAAGTTGAGGTGCCAGTGCACTTGACAACTTTACAAAACATCTTTCCTTGACACCTTCTGAAATATAGAGCCCCATTGTCACTGGAAATATACATTTGAAATTGCAACATGAACAATACATTTTCACTGGGAAATTAGCAGAAAAATGAATATGATGACAGAACTCGTAACTGAAATGGAGCAGCAAAACATTCATGTGTGTTTTTTTCACTCCATACATATGTGTTTCTCTCTAGGCACCCAAGAAGGCCAAGAGGAGGCAGCAGGCAGAGGGCGGCAGCTCTAATGTCTTCTCCATGTTTGAGCAGAGCCAGATCCAGGAATACAAGGAGGTACAGAGCACGTTCTTCAGTAATTTGACTTATGTTTGTTAAATTTTTGCTAAACCTAAAATTAGTTCAATACATTAACATGTACTGATTTATCATAAACATTATTCCTAAGGAACATATACATTTAAGCTGTAGATTTTTTCAACACAACACAACACAGAAAATTTTCAGGGAGTAGTTTTAACATCAATCAAATCAATCAATCAAATCATATCAGTGATTAATGTTGAGGACATGTTAGATATTCATCCATGCTCATGTGTTTGAAAATCTTACATTTCAGATTTCTGTGTTAACTAGTAACTCAGCAAGTGGTAGATTTTGGAAACATAAAACTAATGTTACACTTGGTGACTACTTTATTCCAAAAAGTAGTCACCAAGTGTAACATTAGTTTTATGTTCAATAACCAATTAGCAAAAACAATAGCTATTGTAAGTAGTAAGGAGAGGTGGTAGGGAGATTAGTTGGGCCTGGCAGATGTAATCAATCCCCCCTCCTTAAATACCCCCAAAGTCTTGTTGTACATTCCGTGACCTTTTAACAACTTAGACAAGTGGGCAGCAGCTGCCAAGATACTTCTTGATCTCAGATGTCGTTTCCAGTTTCAACGATGTTCAGAACATGAAGACCTCATGCCAGAAAGGGAAATGTATTTCACAACTACAAAATAATTTTTTTCTTGTGTAAAAACATCTTGTGTAACTTTGGCGACCAATGATGTAATTAGTAGTAACTTCAATTAAAATTTAGATCCTATGTATACTTTAAAGCCTAGAAACACTGTGAAGATTGTTCTTTGTACTTACCAATAATCCTCAATGGTATGTTACATAGACTCAGTCCGCACCCCATAAATGTGACTAATGTCTAAACTGTCTTACCCTCCCTAAAACAAACAGGCCTTCACAATCATCGACCAGAACAGGGATGGTATTATCAGCAAGGACGATCTGAGAGATGTGCTGGCTTCCATGGGTCAACTAAATGTGAAAAATGAGGAGCTGGAAGCCATGGTCAAAGAGGCCAGCGGCCCCATCAACTTCACTGTCTTCCTCACCATGTTTGGTGAGAAGCTAAAGGGTGAGTTGTTTAAATCTTCTCTGACTTAGTTATTCTTTTAATCACAAATCATTTCTATTGTACATACTTTTGGTTAGAGGTTAAGAATTAATATTTGTAACTTTTACCTCGGCACATAAATTTTACCTGCCAGATACATTTACATGCATTTGGCAGACACTTTTATTCAAAGTGACTTATACTGCTTTCAAGGTAAACATTTTATCAGTTTGTGTATTCCCTAGGAATAAAACCGATGACACTGCTGTTGCTTGTACCATGCTCTACTGTTTGAGCTACAGGATGATAAAAATGGCAAAAAACGTGAAGCAGCTCCTTTAGACTTACAATTACTTACAATGAAGGGTTATGAAAACTTACAAAATATAGTTTTGTATTTATAGAATGCGTAGTATTGACATCTTATCAAATATTCACAACATTTATCCATCCAACTCTTCATTAAGGTGCTGACCCTGAGGATGTTATCGTGAGTGCTTTCAAAGTTCTGGACCCTGAGGCTACAGGCACCATCAAGAAGGAATTGTAAGTGTCCTGACTCATTGTTCACAAAAAAGAATGTTAAACTTTAAAGCCCTTACAAATATGGTGAAGATTCATTTTCAAGAATATAACATTTTTTTTCCTATAGCCTTGAGGAACTCCTGACCACCCAGTGTGACAGATTTACCGCTGAGGAGGTTAGTTGTTGTTAGATTATTTTAATTAGTTTGCTAAAGCAAGAATCATAATTACTGTATGTGCTATGACAGGAATCAAATTCAATATTCAAAGTGTATGGCTTATTGAGAACAAATGTGTGATTAAACAAGTAAAAATATCCCTTAGCCATACATTTATAGTACGGCCAACTCTAATTTGTAAATGTGGACAATCAGGCATTAAGGCACTATAAACATTAACATCAAGAATCTCTGTAAACCTGCTTTTAAACAATGTATATTATGAAAAATGCTATTCATTATAGGTAGAACCTGAGCCACATATAGAGATATATAGGGGTTTGCTTTTTCTGTTGCACCATACACAGGCACTCAGAACATCCTAGTCACTGCCTAGCAATGTATTAAAACATTTTTTAAAAAAACCAAACACATAGCCTTTCATAATGTAGCCTTTGTTTTACTTGACAAATTATTTAAGATCGTCTGATTGTTATCTTCTCCTAGATGACCAACCTTTGGGCTGCCTTTCCTCCAGATGTGGCTGGAAACGTAGACTACAAGAACATCTGCTACGTCATAACACACGGAGAGGAGAAAGAGGAAGAATAACTCAATCCATCAGCCATCTCTCTACCACCTCATTAACACACCATCTTGTTACATTTTCAGTCTCCCCAAGGTACATCTGTCCTCTCACAGAAACACTTGTCTAAACTGGAGGTCTTTTGGTATCTGGGCTCTCTGAATGTGAGTTACATGTAGCTAATGTGATTATTTTCAATAAAATAATCTAAAATCATGAAATCACAATCTCTCTGTTCTGTCTGCCAGTGTTTCCCTTCATAAATGTATAGGAAGAGGAGATATTTAAAGAGATGGTGCATCTCTGTAATAGATTCAATGTTTCCTGTTTGTTTTCTTGGAGGAAAAGTAGGAAGGAAAGACACTGAACACTAATAGACACTAATAGAAGATGCAGAGGAAGACAGAGTGAGGATGAGGAAATGAAACAAAAGAAAACATCTTTGTTTTTACTTTTTCTCCCTTGTTTACTCCTCCATTCCAAAGTCCTCATTTTTTTTTTTTTTTGGCATTTTTCTTTCTTTTCTCTTGATTCATCTCTTTGTCCTCAAAACCACCTGTAACTTAAAAGTAACGCAAATAAAAGTACATAAACCTTTCCTATATCTTGTGTCTGTTCTTGTCAAATTCATGCACCTAGAACCAATAAGAAATAGGTTGAAATTTCGATTAAATTGATCTTTGACATTAAAAGAGAAAAAATGTGAATGACAGACAAAGTATCTTGTTTTTAAGTGCTAAGTGTTACTTTTACCTTTTATGCATTATGTTTTTGAAGTTACATGAAATTGTGCTTTGACATTTCTTTAACAATTCAAACTGTATTTGATGGTGCAGGGACTGCAGAGAATAAATGTATTTTGTAAAATGTTTGAAAATGAAGCACCACAATCATGCAGCGACAAAAATCTTAAAACACTTGCAGTCTTCGCGCCCACTTGAACACTTGGCCAAACTCCAGACATACATTATTTAAGTAAACAAGTGGTCAAGTGCAAAAACTGCAAGTGTGGGTCTTTGGACAGGCCTACTGTTTTTCGCTTACTATATAGCAGTAGTGAACCGTGACTCTTTAACCATGGCCCTCTCACCCCCTTCCCTCATCTGGAAAAAAGTAAACTCAGCCTAAAATCAGCCTAGCTTACTGTGTCCTCTTCTATAATACAGTAGTCAACATTTGAAGTGGATCAAAACCTTTCATCAAAGTTGTCCTAAAACCTACTTCTTAGGACAACTTCGTTCTTAGGACAACTTTGATTAACTTTTTTGATCCACTTCAAATGTTGACTACTATACTTCATGTTACTCTTGACAAGAAATGCCATAAGCAAACATCAAAGTGAGGGTGAGAGTTATCACAAAAATGAAACAAAAAGTGATAAAATGAAAATCATCATTACAAATAATTGCATCATCACACAATTGGTGTGTGCATTTCAGTGGAATGTGGTGAAAATTGAATGTAAGTTGATGCATCATGACAGCACTCAGACCAAAGCACATTAGTGACAGACACTTCCGCATCCGTTATTATAAGGTTATTATAAGGGAGGTGTGAGAAATCATTGGTGCGTTGGGTAGAAATAGAGTTTGGTCTGAGAGCTGGTGCTAGAGCGATGGATAAAATCACTGCTGCGGCAGTGAGGAATAAA
>NW_025953531.1:0-18763 GCF_018812025.1 Megalobrama amblycephala | reverse complement strand
AAGCCAACTTAATAAGCTTAAGACGTAGATCAGTAAGTTGGCTTTTTCAAAGCCAACTTAATAACACAATTATAACAACTTCGCCACAACTCTGCAATAAATAAATAAATAACAATAAAAGCGTCTTTCATGCAAAGCCGTACTTACATCTTAAGAACGCACACAGTACTTCTACACACAAGACTAGCGTAGGATTAACAAAGGATGGCAATTCTCTGCACCGTGAATACTGCTCTCATGGCCCTGGACCACATGAAAGTGAAAGCGCCTAGCACAACCGCGAGCTGGCAGAACTACATATGGACACATGCATTATGGGTAACGTAGTCTATGTCAGGGCACGGACTTTTAACAGTATATATTGAGTCATTTTGACATTTAACAAAATATTCCTCCTCCCCGATGGTAAAAAGCAGTGACGCTTTTCAAAAGTTTAAAAAAAAACCAAACATAAACCTAACATTTAAAAAAGTAAAAAAACACGCATCATGGAGCCAGAAGGCACACAAACCAGTAGAGAATCTATGAACAAACCAAGCACCTGCAGTATAAACATACAACAACCTTTGCGAAGTAGTTAGAAAAACAACTAGTAGACTCATTGAATTAAATAATAAATGACTTAAATCCCCACATGGAAAAAACCTATATAAACATATATGTTTCAATATAGGTTTGATATAGGTTTTACATATATGTGACATATATAAAATTGGCCGTTTTCCTATATTATATGTACATATATGTACACATAATATAGGAAAACGGCCAATTTTATATATGTCACATATATTAAAAACCTATATCAAACCTATATTGAAACATATGTTTATATAGGTTTTTTCCATGTGGACCAATTTCACGTGTTCGTGTAGCGGTGTGTTTTCTGCGTTGTGTCGTAATCAAAGACAGACTGCGAAAAATCTTGCCATCAGGTCCTCACTTTATTCTGTATAACACAAATGGCAATATATGAGGACTTGTGCAGCATACAAACAGCATGCGGCAGCAACGCACAACGCTGAGAAAGAGAGATATTAAAAGTAACTTAAGTAAAGAAAAATAATCAACGAAACATCTGAATGTACATCACAGAGGGGTTTTGGATTACAATCATACAAATATATCATGTGAATTCAGCTGTTACATGAAACATGGCCTTAATTGAATCACCGCAAAAACTTTGTGCGACCTACCGCTGTGATGTCTCATGCAGACTGGGAAGCAGCAAAGTGCGTCCCAAGTCAGCATGGCGGCAGGAAACCCCAAATATGGTCATGGCAAGTGGAATCACAAAATAATTGTCTAAATACATAACTGCTACATTCGCACATACATAAGTTCTTGCATAATTTTTTTCGTTAATTCTTAGTTTTTGCCTTGATAATAGAAAATATGAGCTAGGCATACCCACATGGAAAGAACCTATATGTGGATATATGCGCATATATGAAACCTATATGCAGTGTATATGCACATATATGCTGCATATATGCACATATATGATAATATATATGCTGCATATATGCGCATATATGCTGCATATATGCCGCATATATGCCGTATATATACTGCATATATGCGTATATATGCCACATATAGGCAAAATTGCGAATGTAGCAGTTATGTATTTAGACAATTATTTTGTGATTCCACTTGCCATGACCATATTTGGGGTTTACTTCAGGCCAGGACTTTAATAAAACATGTGAAGTTTGGGGCAGATCGGACATTGTATGCCCAAGTTTCCTGTTTCATGATGAAACATCAAATTTTATCAGGCTGCCATGGTCGCGCCTTTCAGCAAAAACTCAAGATCTTCACAATTTAACTTTGCAAAGGCCTTTAGATTAGACTGACCAAATATGATGTTGATCTGATTAAAGCTCTAGAAGGAGTTTCTTAAAATACAGCATCTGAAAATCGCAAAAACTGCAAAAGTTTAGAATATCTCTTTTCTGTTGGGTTTTCAGAGTTTGGGATAGAAAAACATGTACACACACACACACACACACACACACACACACACACACATAGGATTTCCATGTATTATGGGAACTTTCCATAGAGATAATGATTTTTACAAACTGTATGTTCTGTCTCCTAACCCTAAACCTACCCGTAACAAGTCAAGTCACCTTTATTTATATAGCTTTTTACAATGCAGATTGTTTCAAAGCAGCGTTACAGTGATAACAGGAAAACAATGGGCTGTTTTTGGGCTGTACAGCAGCTCTAGAAGATGCGCTCTAGAAAGGTGGCATTGTCCAGTTTAAGAAAGTTCAGTGTGATTTATTTCCACTGTACAATCATTAGTTATTAATTTAATTAATTTATCTATAGCAGCTCTAGAGAATATAGTGTTGTCATCGTCCAGCTCAGTTCAGTTTGTATAAAATGGTTTCAACAGACCTTTATCACACTTCCTATATCTGGTAAGTGAAGCAGTTTATCCTCACTTCCGGCCCCATCGCAATGCAATCAAAACTAATGGCTGAATCCTCTTGTCGATGTTACTGCAGCGTGTCCGGCTGCTAATTCTAAATGACGACACCCTTACCTCAGTTTTCATGATTCCCCGACACAAAAGAATTGAGGAAAGCATGGGTGAGACTGATATGGAGGTAGTATGAAGACAGGTTTGTTGAGGCTCTGTGCCACTGTCTGTTATATCAGTGAGGCCTTCACAGGGGATAGTCTAGGTGACACAATCTCTGCCGACACTTCAGGGATGTGTTGGGATCATATTTAGGGTGCTGGTCCTCCATTTGATCTAGATACGGCCTGGATCCGGCTGACTACGGTAAACCTCGGGATAAACAGAGAGACTAATATTAGTGTAGATGACATTCTTCTTATGATGTAACAAGTACATCGGTGTTATAGGAAGTGTTCCTGGTTCTGGCTGACCTAGTTTATGAGGCCTAACAATCATTTAACTGATTTGAATAATAGAAATTGATAATGTGTTATGTGTATACCAGGTTAAAGAGATATGTTTTCAGTCTGGATTTAAACTGACAGAGTGTGTCTGCTTCCCAAACATTGCTAGAAAGACTGTTCCAAAGTTTAGGTGCTAAACAGGAGAAGGATCTACTGCCTGCAGTTGATTTTGATATTCTAGGTATTATCAACTGGCCTGAATTCTGAGATCGCAATAGACATGAAGGACTATAATGCAATAAGATCTCGCTCAAGTACTGGGGAGCTAAACCGTTTAATGCATTGTAAGATTTTAGGAAGGATTTAAAATGTATACAATGTTTAATAGGGAGCCAATGCAGTGTTTTCCTGGTCCTAGTGAGAACTCTAGCTGCTGCGTTTTGGACCAGCTGGGGTTTGTTTATTAAGCGTACAGGGCAACCACTCAGTAGAGCATTACAATAATCTAGCCTTGAGGTCATGAACGCATAAACTAACTTTGTTATTGAGAGCATATGTCATAGTTTAGATACATTATTAAGATGGAAGAATGTGGTTTTACAGATGCTAGAAATGGCTTTCAAATGAACAATTGGTATCAAAGAGCACACCCAGAAATCCTTCTGCATTTTTACATTTTCAGAAAACATCACTGTCACGGTTTTCAGATGCATTGTTTCCTTCTTGTCACGTGTTCTTTGTTTTGACAGTTGTGCGCGTGTTGAGTGTGTGCGAGTGTGTTTGTGGGTGTGTCCAGGCCACGACAATCATCATTGGATCCAGCTGCCACTCATCACCTTCCCCACCTGATGCTCATTCAGTCACCCTTCAAATACTCACCTCATTATCCCATTCATTGTCAGATCGTTGTTTTGGTGTCCTGTCTTGTGGTGTCCGCTCGTGACCGAGATTCCTGTGTTCGTCGTTCCAGTTCCTGTTCTCGTCTTCGTGTCTTCGTTCACCGTCTGGATTGGATTATCACCGTCACCACGCTTCATCACACCAGCACCATCCACGCAGCGATCACCTCAGTTCCTGTTGTCTGCCACGCCTACCTGTCTCTGACCATTAATGTCTATCTCCTTCTATATTATAATAAACGGAGTTAACTTGCACTTGCTTCCTGTGATTCATCATGACAATCACTTGATTTATTAGTATGATTTGTAAGCTTCCTTTCCTTGTGGAGACCAAAAAATGTCCCCACAAGGACAAGTATTTCATACATTTACATCTTTTCTTCCCATAATGTAGGGTATACCACAACTATATTAGTATGGACATTGCATAGATGCCCATTGATTTTATATGACATTTTAATAAATTAATGTATGATATTTTAATAGTATAATAATATTTTCCTATGGCCTAACCCTAACCCTAAACCTATACCCATCACAGAAACGTGCAAAACACTAGATTTAAATAAAAACATGTTTTGGCTAATTTATAAGCATTTTTAAATAGTGAGGACCAGTAAAACATCCTCTCTACTCAGTTGTCATTACTATGTCTTTTACCCAACTGTTTTTTGTGGCTATTGTCAGGTTTCAGAAACTATAGAGCATGTGATTAAGAGTTGCAGACAATATGAAGATCAGAGGAAAAAGATGATGGAATGCTTTATAATGCAAGCTCATGTGTTCCTAAAATCTGAAGCATCAAACAGCAATAACTACAGTAATCCATATGACTCCAATGGATGAATCAATGTTTTCTTAAGTGAATCGATAAGGGTTTGTAAGAAAAATACCAAATATTTTAATTTTTTAAACTGTAGACTAATGCTTCCGACCAGCTGTCACCTGCGTGTGCATGACATTTGGAAGTTCACACTTGACATAACTTCAAGCATGCCATAAGTGCACCGAGAAACTCACGTGAAAAGTCATGCAGATATCGGATGCCATGCGTTTTTTTTCTTTAATTAATGCTCACAACAAAATACACAGAATAACAGATAATAATAATAATGAGAAACAAACAAGACAGAAGAACAGAGATGGCAGATCTCGTGCGAGTTTCACATGAAACTCCCACAAGAACATCATGAAAGCTTGAAGCTTCATGTTGACTCTCATCCACACGCTGGTGACAGTTGGTTAGAAGCGAAAAGATGAGTAAACCATGAGAACATTTCTGGGTGTAGCCTACTGTATTTTCTTTTAACACATACAGAATAAACATAATAGCAAAAGACATGGGATTCCTTCTTAAGATTCATCAGTGGAAAGATTGAAATAGAAGAAGAAGAACAAGAGGAGGAGGAAGCCAAGCAAGAGAAATGAATAAGAAGTATTGTAAACCTGTTTTGAATGAAGTTGTTTTTTCATATAAAGGTTTCAGAGTCAGTGATATCAGATTGTGTGTGTTTGTACTTACCCTGTAACTACATGAAACAAGAGGCAAACAAGCACCACTTTAATTACCAGAAACAACAATTTTGGTTGGACCTTATTGAGATTTTATCAAATATTTTGATATCTTGAGATGTATCCTTCTGTATATTTGTAACGAGGCGGGACTCAGGCAGAGATCCATTTGCAAGCTTTATTTAAAGTAAGTGTGGTCGTACAGGCAGGGTCAAAGCAGGGGCAAACAGGAACAGTAAGGGCTAGGCAGAATCGTGGTCAGGATACAGGCAGTAGATCAGGGCAGGCAGATGTCGTTCACAGTCCAGATAACAATAAACAGTCCAAAGGCAGAAGGCAGAGAATCATAAACCGGAAACAGGCAGGATCAATAACAGACTGGCAGACAGAATACAAACGCTCAGAATTGCTACACTGGGTAAACAAGACCTCGCAATGAGGTAGTGTGAGAGTGAGTCTTAAATAGTCCAGAGAAGTGCTAAGCTGTATGTGGCAACAGGTGATTGGTGTGGAGTGTGCATGTGACTGGCAGGGAGGATTATGGGAAATGAATAAACGGGCCTACCGGGCGATTGACGCTCGGTTTGTTTGGTCGTAGCTTCGGCCGGTCTATCCTGCACGGCCTTTGGCCAGTACTCGGTGTGTGTGGGTAAAGCCTTATAAGCGGAATGAACCGTCGACTCACCGCTATGTAAGGGATTTACAGTACTCATCAATATCTCAAGTTCATCCGTTGGATTTTATTGGAGTCAACGCGGCTTTGCTAAATGTGAGGTCAGTGAGAAATAAAACTTTTATACTCCGTGACTTCATGGTATCTAAAGACTTGGATTTCCTGTTTTTAACTGAGACATGGCTTGAGCCGTCGGACAGCTGTTTTCTTACAGAGCTGGTACCTGCGAACTACAATGTTTTAAACTCCCCGAGACTGTCTGGTCGAGGTGGGGGGGGGGGGGGGTGGCTACACTGTTTAAAGACCATTTTAAATGTTCTGTTGCATCGGCAAGGGAATACTCTTCTTTTGAGGTACAGCTGTTCAAACTAAACCTGGCACAGACTCTCTACTGCGCTCTTATCTATCGTCCTCCTAAATATAACAAGGACTTCATTCAGGACTTTGCTGATTTTCTCTCACACATTGTACCGATTACGGACAACCTTTTAATTGCTGGGGATTTTAATATTAATCTGTGTTGTTCGTCAAACCTTCTTGGTCAGCAGTTTTCTGATCTCATTGACTCTTTTAATTTAACATAATTTGTTCTCGATGCCACTCACAGTCATGGGCATACGCTCAATCTGGTTTTATCTATGGGGTTACCTATTAAGGATGTGGTAACAGAGGATAATTGCATATCGGATCATAGACCAGTCTTTTTTAGATTTGATCTAGCCGTTGCCCCACCAAAGAGAACATTTACAGATGTTTATTTTCGTTCGATGACTGAGTCAACGGTGAATCATTTTGCCGAGGCGTATGCAAATAGCCCTATTTCATCGGTACTAGAAACTGCTGGACCTCTGATGGACACAGATGAATTGACTGTTGCCTTTAATTCAGCATGCTTGGACATTATAAACAATATTGCCCCAATTAAGAAGAAAAAGCCTAAATCTTTGTCCAGCCTTGGTTTAATGATGACATAAGGGCTCTTAGACGGGTTTGTAGACAAGCTGAACGTAGATGGAAGAATGATAAATTACGGATTTCTTTTGAAATATTGCAAGTATCCCTTAAGAATTATCAGTGTGCTGTTAAAGCTGCTAGAACTAAATATGTTTCAGGGTTAATAAATAGATCTCCTCATTGCCCAAAAACTCTGTTTAGTACAATAAATTCAGTACTTTATCCATCTATAGATACTTCTATTGATTCCTCTCTTTACACTTGTGAGGATTTTTTTACTTTTTTCCAAAGGAAGATTGAACTAATCAGAGACGATATCACGCCGTCATGTTGTGTTCTAGCAGCTTTTACCCCAAATTCATGTACATTCAATCATTTTGATCCAGTCTCTCTTTCAGTTTTGGAGGATATTGTTAGACACACGAAACTATCATATACTCCCTTAGATCCTATACCTCCTCGCTTTTTAAAAGATCTATTTGTTATCTTGGGTCCTAGTATTTTATCTATTGTAAACAGTTCTCTGAGAAATTGAATGGAGCCTCCCTGTCTTAAGCAAGCAGTGGTCTCACCTTTACTCAAAAAATCTGGCTGCAACCCTACTGAACTAATTATCGACCAATTTCCAAATTACCATGTCTCACAAAAATATTGGAAAAAGTTGTTTTTCTCAAATCATGCCTTTCTTAATTGAAAATGATATGACTTTCAGTCTGGCTTTAGGGCTGGCCACAGTACAGAGACTGTGTTAGTTAAAGTAGTAAATGATCTACTGATGTCAGTCGACGCTGGGTTGGGGGTTGTTTTACTTATGCTGGATCTCAGTGCCACCTTCGACACAGTAGATCATTTAATTCTTTTGAAACGCTTGGAGGATGAAGTAGGTATTAAGGGGTCTGCTTTAAAATGGTTTAAGTCATATTTGCATGAAAGATCATTCTTTGTGAATTTTGCAAATAATTCTTCTTCGCTGGCATCACTAAAATATGGTCTTCCTCAGGGTTCTATTTTAGGGCCCATCTTATTTTCTTTGTACATGAGCCCTCTTGGCTCAATCTGCCGTCGTCATGACATTTCTTATCATATGTATGCCGACGACACTCAATTACATTTGCCTTTTAAAGTTGGAAATTTGAATTCGCTACAGCCTTTAATACTTTGCCTGGATGAAGTCAAAACCTGGTTATCACAAAATATTCTTCAGTTAAATGGAAAAAAATCTGAGATAATTATCTTTGTTCCATCGCATCTTAAGGAAGCTATGTCTAGTGCTATCGCCCCGTTAGATATACCTATAAAAAATACTGTTAGGAATCTGGGTGTTATCATTGACTCTTCTCTCAGTTTTGACAACCAGATTAAGTCTGTAGTAAAGAGTAGTTTTTATCAACTTAGACTGATCGCCAAATTGAAACCTTTCCTTAATACTAAAGACCTACAGGTCATAGTGCATGCATTCATCACCTCAAGATTGGATTATTGCAACTCTTTGTACGTTGGGATAAGTAAACACAATCTATCTCGTCTGCAATTAGTGCAGAATGCAGCAGCAAGATTTTTAACAGGTACAAAAATTAGAGAACACATAACTCCAGTATTATCTACTCTTCACTGGCTTCTAGTCCAGTATAGAATTGATTTTAAAATTTTATTGATGGTTTTTAAAGCTTTTCACAACATCGCCCCGAGTTATATCACCAACCTCTTAAAGGATCATACCCCATGTAGGGTTTTGAGATCAGGAAATAAACTTCTATGGGCAGTTCCCCGTTCCTTAAAAAAATCTAGGGGCGATAGAGCTTTTATGGTCATCGCCCCAAAACTGTGGAACAGCCTCCCTTTGCAGATTCGGCAGGCTTCAACTTTAGAAAGTTTTAAGTCTCAGTTAAAAACGTATCTTTTTAATTTAGCGTTTGTTGAGAATAGACCAATGTTTAGAGATAGTTTCTTGATATATTTATAGATTTTATCTCATTTGATTTTCATTTCTTTTGCCTTTATGTATTTTTTCCATTTTATTTTATCTATATTTCTTTATTTCTTTATTTGTTTTAATTTCTTTGTATTAATTGGTTTGATATATTACTTTTGTCTCTGTGATATTGTGAAGCACTTTGGGCAATTGGAATTGCAGTAAAATGTGCTATAAAAATGAATAAAGTTGAAGTTGAAGTTGAAATGGAGTCTGGAATGAACAGGAACGTGACAGAATGTCCCCCTCCCAGAAGGCACGTCCTCGTGCCTTAGATGGTACAATCGTGGAGGGGGGTGGGTGCCCTGGAGACCTACTGGCAGGTGATGCTGGATATGCAGATGGGTATGGAGGTCTCCAGGGCAGGTCCAGGAACTCTAGGCACCAAGGCGGGTCAGGAGCCTCGGGCAGCCACGGCGGGTCAGGAGCCTCGGGCAGCCATGGCGGGTCAGGTGGCTCGGGCGGCCACAGCAGGTCAGGAGTGTCGGGAAGCCATGGCGGGTCAGGTGGCTCAGCAGCCACGGCAGGTCAGGTGGCTCAGGTGGCACCGGCATGGCAAGGCGCTTGGGTAATGCCGGCAGGGCAAGGAGCTCGGGTGGCACCGGCAGGGCAAGACGCTTGGGTGGCGCCGGCAGGGCAAGACGCTTGGGCGGAGCAAGAAAGACCTCTGGAGTGGTGTCCGGGCCCACAGCGGGCTCTGGGAAGGCCTCCGAGCCCTGAAGGATGAAAGAAGCCTTCTTCCTCCTCTTCCTCCTCTTACATGGATGAGGCGGTGGCTCTGTGTTCACCTCCTCTGTGGACGCTGCAGCGGGCGCACAGGCTGGAGCGGGCTCTGGAGCAGACTCACTGGCTGGAGTGGGCTCTGGAGCGGACTCACTGACTGGAGCAGATTCTGGAGCGGACTCAATGGCTGGAACGACCTCTATGTTTACAGACACCGAAGGGGCGGCCATCTTGCCCGTGGGCACTGGCGAAGCGGCCATCTTGTCCATCGCATGCAGGGAGTATGAGTGCGTAGAAACCGGCGAGCTTGAGTGCGTTGCACCCGACGAACTTGAGTGCTTTGCAACCGACGAACTTGAGTGCGTTGCAACCGACGAACTTGAGTGCGTTGCAACCGACAAACTTGAGTGCGTTGCAACCGACGAACTTGAGTGTGTTGTAACCGGCTGGCTTGAGTGCGAAGCGGCCGGCGGAGGCTTACCCACATGGAAAAAACCTATATAAACATATATGTTTCAATATAGGTTTTGATATAGGTTTTACATATATGTGACATATATAAAATTGGCCGTTTTCCTATATTATATGTACATATATGTACATATATGCACACATATATGTACACATATATGCACACATATATGTACACATATATGCACACATATATGTACACATATATGCACACATATATATATATATATACACATATATGTACACATAATATAGGAAAACGGCCAATTTTATATATGTCACATATATTAAAAACCTATATCAAACCTATATTGAAACATATATGTTTATATAGGTTTTTTCCATGTGGGACCAATTTCACGTGTTCGTGTAGCGGTGTGTTTTCTGCGTTGTGTCATAATCAAAGACAGACTGCGAAAAATCTTGCCATCAGGTCCTCACTTTATTCTGTATAACACAAATGGCAATATATGAGGACTTGTGCAGCATACAAACAGCATGCGGCAGCAACGCACAACGCTGAGAAAGAGAGATATTAAAAGTAACTTAAGTAAAGAAAAATAATCAACGAAACATCTGAATGTACATCACAGAGGGGTTTTGGATTACAATCATACAAATATATCATGTGAATTCAGCTGTTACATGAAACATGGCCTTAATTGAATCACCGCAAAAACTTTGTGCGACCTACCGCTGTGATGTCTCATGCAGACTGGGAAGCAGCAAAGTGCGTCAACACCCCAAGTCAGCATGGTGGCAGGAAACCCCAAATATGGTCATGGCAAGTGGAATCACAAAATAATTGTCTAAATACATAACTGCTACATTCGCACATACATAAGTTCTTGCATAATTTTTTTCGTTAATTCTTAGTTTTTGCCTTGATAATAGAAAATATGAGCTAGGCATCATGTATGACAGTCAAAAATGAGATATGAGCTACAAAATGACCAGATCCTGCCATTAGCTATATAGAAGACATATCTTGTATGTATAGGGCATATATATGGATATGAAGAAGCAATACAGGAGACCTATATTTCCTGTATATGCACATATATGCACCTCAATTTTGCCTATATGTGGCATATATACACATATATGCAGTATATATACGCATATATGCAGCATATATATAGCATATATGCAGTATATATGCGCATATATGCAGCATATATATAGCATATATGCAGTATATATGCGCATATATATTATCATATATGTGCATATATGCAGCATATATGTACATATACACTGCATATAGGTTTCATATATGCGCATATATCCACATATAGGTTCTTTCCATGTGGGTAGGAATGCCAGTCGCTCGTGCTGAAGTCACCGGTGGATCAGCCACACTGGAACACAATCCTCTCCGCTCTCGGACAGGACCAGTGACGTGACTCTGGGCGATCAGTGGAGACGTGACGTGACTCTGGGTGATCAGCAGAGACGTGACGTGAGTCTGGGCAATCAGCGGTGACTTGACTTTGCTCATGAAGGTCTGCTGTGACTTGACTTGGCTCATGAAGATCATCGGTGACTTGACTTGGTTCATGGAGATCAGCGTTGACTTGACTTGGTTCAGGATAGTCAGTGCTAACTTGATTTGGTGTTGTTATTATGGCAGCCGCCATTTTGTGAGTGTCCTCTGGTGCGGCAGCCATTACATGACTAGACGAGGTGTCGCGTTTCTCCGTGACACCCACAGTAAATGGAGAGCCAACAGTCAATAAAGCATAATCCAGAAACTGACTTAGAGATGAACGAGATCCCTCACGAATGAGTTGTGATTTGAGTGGCTGATTAATGCCCTCACAGAAAAAGTCTATCAGCGCACAGTCCGGCAAGTCTGAATAATAAGCAATGTCCAAATATTCCACAACATAGTCCTCCAGCGATCATGAGCCCTGCTTGAGCCCTAATAACAATAATGCAAAGTTCCTACCAGACCAGTGTTCATCAGAAAAGCTGCTGGATCGTTGTGTTGGCGAGGTCTTCTGTAACGAGGCGGGACTCAGGCAGAGATCCATTTGCAAGCTTTATTTAAAGGTGCCCTAGAACTTTTTTTTAAAAGATGTAATATAAGTCTAAGTTGTCCCCTGAATGTGTCTGTGAAGTTTCAGCTCAAAATACCCCATAGATTTTTTTTAATTCATTTTTTTAACTGCCTATTTTGGGGCATCATTATAAATGAGCCGATTCAGGGTGTGTGGCCTTTTAAATCTGGTGCTCCATGCCCCAAGAGCTCGCGCTTGCCTTAAACAACATAAAAAAAAGTTCAAACAGCTAATATAACCCTCAAAATGGATCTTTACAAAGTGTTCGTCATGCAGCATGTCTAATCGCGTAAGTACAGTGTTTATTTTGATGTTTACATTGATTCTGAATGAGTTTGAGGCTATGCTCCGTGGCTAACGGCTAATGCTACACTGTTGGAGAGATTTATAAAGAATGAAGTTGTGTTTATGCATTATACAGACTGCAAGTGTTTAAAAATGAAAATAGCGACGGCTCTTGTCTCCGTGAATGATGGTAACTTTAACCACATTTAACAGTACATTAGCAACATGCTAACGAAACATTTAGAAAGACAATTTACAAATATCACTAAAATATCATGTTATCATGAATCATGTCAGTTATTATTGCTGCATCTGCCATTTTTTGCTATTGTCCTTGCTTGCTTACCTAGTCTGTTGATTCAGCTCTGCACAGATCCAGACGTTCTGCCCTTGTCTAATGCCTTTCATAATGTTGGGAACATGGGCTGGCATATGCAAATATTGGGGGCGTACACCCCGACTGTTACGTAACAGTCGGTGTTATGTTGAGATTCGCCTGTTCTTCGTAGGTCTTTTAAACAAATGAGATTTATATACGAAGGAGGAAACAATGGAGTTTGAGACTCACTGTATGTCATTTCCATGTACTGAACTCTTGTTATTTAACTATGCTGAGGTAAATTCAATTTTTGAATCTAGGGCACCTTTAAAGTAAGCGTGGTCGTACAGGCAGGGTCAAAGCAAGGGGCAAAAAGGAACAGCAAGGGCTAGGCAGAATCGTGGTCAGGATACAGGCAGTAGATCAGGGCAGGCAGATATCGTTCACAGTCCGGATAACAATAAACAGTCCAAAGGCAGAAGGCAGAGAATCATTAACCGGAAACAGGCAGGATCAATAACAGACTGGCAGACAGGATACAAACGCTCAGAATTGCTACACTGGGTAAACAAGACCTCGCAATGAGGTAGTGTGAGAGTGAGTCTTAAATAGTCCAGAGAAGTGCTAAGCTGTATGTGTCCCCAGCCGGCAACACTACAGGCTGCTTTGACATCCTTTCTCCTTTCTTTGGTAATGGTATCACTCCAACCTTGTTGTTTAGTTTGACTTTTTTCTTTAGCTATAATTAAGAAATACAATCATTTTTAATAAACAATCTTTTATATGACTGAAATTTGTTGATTATACTGTTGTTTTTGAGGTTATTACAGAAGCAGAGTTTTTTTTATTTGCTACTTTATTTTCTTGGCCATTTACACAGAAATTATTTAAATCCCTTCAGTAATTTTAAAAGCAAGAAATTGCAATAGAAATTCAAACATAGTGGTTTGTGCTACTGTTTCTTGACTGGATATTATTTTGAAAAACTATATTACAAGTTACCTTCAAAAGCATGATGTCAGCATCATGATGATGAGGTTTATTTGTAGGCCTATATTTTGGATGAGGGATGTAGGACTTCACTCTGATGTGATCTGAACTCTTGCTGTCCTTTAAGTCATGAGCACCAACAGCAACCATCAGATTATCATATCTGAGCATATTGGAAAGAGCATATTGGAAATGGTCATTTATGTCATAACTGATATACAGGTTGCACTTCAGTCATTATCAGTCAAAAGTAATTTTAACTCAACATTGCAGTTCACTCTAAACAAGCTCTTACCCCTTCCAGCAATGTGCGGCAGTCAGGACAAACTGATCAGAAATGAGGAATCCACCACAGAAATGTTTCCCACTCTTCTGAAGAGAAACCATGTAAGGTCTGGAGTGGCGTTTGGCTTCTTTTCCATTCACTATACCCACATTCACATGAGCTGAGAGAGATAGTGCTGTTAGCACCCACATGGAAAGAACCTATATGTGGATATATGCGCATATATGAAACCTATATGCAGTGTATATGTACATATATGCTGCATATATGCACATATATGATAATATATATGCTGCATATATACGCATATATACTGCATATATGCTATATATATGCTGCATATATGCTATATATATGCTGCATATATGCGTATATATACTGCATATATGTGTATATATGCCACATATAGGCAAAATTGAGGTGCATATATGTGCATATACAGGAAATATAGGTCTCCTGTATTGCTTCTTCATATCCATATATATGCCCTATACATACAAGATATGTCTTCTATATAGCTAATGGCAGGATCTGGTCATTTTGTAGCTCATATCTTATTTTTGACTGTCATACATGATGCCTAGCTCATATTTTCTATTATCAAGGCAAAAACTAAGAATTAACGAAAAAAATTATGCAAGAACTTATGTATGTGCGAATGTAGCAGTTATGTATTTAGACAATTATTTTGTGATTCCACTTGCCATGACCATATTTGGGGTTTCCTGCCGCCATGCTGACTTGGGGTGTTGACGCACTTTGCTGCTTCCCAGTCTGCATGAGACATCACAGCGGTAGGTCGCACAAAGTTTTTGCGGTGATTCAATTAAGGCCATGTTTCATGTAACAGCTGAATTCACATGATATATTTGTATGATTGTAATCCAAAAACCCCTCTGTGATGTACATTCAGATGTTTCGTTGATTATTTTTCTTTACTTAAGTTACTTTTAATATCTCTCTTTCTCAGCGTTGTGCGTTGCTGCCGCATGCTGTTTGTATGCTGCACAAGTCCTCATATATTGCCATTTGTGTTATACAGAATAAAATGAGGACCTGATGGCAAGATTTTTCGCAGTCTGTCTTTGATTACGACACAACGCAGAAAACACACCGCTACACGAACACGTGAAATTGGTCCCACATGGAAAAAACCTATATAAACATATATGTTTCAATATAGGTTTGATATAGGTTTTTAATATATGTGACATATATAAAATTGCCCGTTTTCCTATATTATGTGTACATATATGTACATATATGTGTATATATATATATATATGTGTGTACATATATGTGTACATATATGTGTGCATATATGTGTATATATATATATATATATATGTACATATATGTACATATAATATAGGAAAACGGCCAATTTTATATATGTCACATATATGTAAAACCTATATCAAAACCTATATTGAAACATATATGTTTATATAGGTTTTTTCCATGTGGGCAGGACTGGGTATGTTACTTTTAAAATGTATTTCACTAGAGATTACAAAATACATGCTTTAAAAAGTAATTTGTAACATATTTCGTTAGATTACCCAAGTTTTGTTACTTAATCTAAATACTTTATAATACTCTGGAATACAATTGTAAACAAATTGTTTTTATTTTGTAAGAGTAAGAGTTTTTATCTTTCACATCTGACTTTTTTTCCTCAGAATTGCAAGTTATAAAGTCAGTGAGCAATAATCTCACAAAATTCTCCAGAAAAAAAGTCAGAATTATGAGATAAAAAGTTACAATTAACTTTTTTTTTTTTTTTACAATTACAAGAAAAAATTAAGACAAGACAATTACAAAACAGGAAAATAGTTGACAAACAGTTAAGATTCAAGGGTATATACATTTTTGAATGGGGCAATTTTTTTATAAATTCAGTCATTTCGTCTTATGGAAACATCTGTTGAAATAGCTTATTCAGTACTAAATAAAAATAACATGCAAAAAATAAAATACATAAATAAAAATAACATGCATCTTATTTTGTTTAAACTATTAAAATATTGCATATTCTGCAAGGGGTATGAAACTTACGAGCAGAACTGTAGCTTAGGATGCTTTTGCAGTGTCAGAGCCAGAGAATCACCAATTCCTGTTAACATTAATTGCCCGTCACAGTTTACATTAATGTTTAAATTAAATACAAACCCGATTCCAAAAAATTTGGGACACTGTACAAATTGTGTATAAGGAATTCAATAATTTACAAATCTCATAAACTTATATTTTATTCACAATAGAATATAGATAACATATCAAATGTTGAAAGTTAGACATTTTGAAATGTCATGCCAAATATTGGCTCATTTTGGATTTCATGAGAGTTACACATTCCAAAAAGTTGGGACAGGTAGCAATAAGAGGCCGGAAAAGTTAAATGTACATATAAGGAACAGCTGGAGGACCAATTTGCAACTTATTAGGTCAATTGGCAACATGATTGGGTATAAAAAGAGCCTCTCAGAATGGCAGTGTCTCTCAGAAATCAAGATGGGCAGAGGATCACCAATTCCCCCAATGCTGCGGCGAAAAATAGTGGAGCAATATCAGAAAGGAGTTTCTCAGAGAAAAATTGCAAAGAGTTTGAAGTTATCATCATCTACAATGCATAATATCATCCAAAGATTCAGAGAATCTGGAACAATCTCTGTGCATAAGGGTCAAGGCCGGAAAACCATACTGGATTCCCGTGATCTTTGGGCCCTTAGACGGCACTGCATCACATACAGGAATGCTACTGTAATGGAAATCACAACATGGGGCTCAGGAATACTTCCAGAAAACATTGTCTGTGAACACAATCCACCGTGCCATTCGCCGTGCCGGCTAAAACTCTATAGGTCAAAAAAAGCCATATCTAAACATGATCCAGAAGCGCAGGCGTTTTCTCTGGGCCAAGGCTCATTTAAAATGGACTGTGGCAAAGTGGAAAGCTGTTCTGTGGTCAGACGAATCAAAATTTGAAGTTCTTTTGGAAAACTGGGACGCCATGTCATCTGGACTAAAGAGGACAAGGACAACCCAAGTTGTTATCAGCGCTCAGTTCATAAGCCTGCATCTCTGATGGTATGGGTTGCATGAGTGTGTGTGGCGTGGGCAGCTTACACATCTGGAAAGGCACCATCAATGCTGAAAGGTATATCCAAGTCTAGAACAACATATGCTCCCATCCAGACGTCGTCTCTTTCAGGGAATACCTTGCATTTTCCAACATGACAATGCCAAACCACATACTGCATCAATTACAACATCATGGCTGCGTAGAAGAAGGATCCGGGTACTGAAATGGCCAGTCTGCAGTCCAGATCTTTCACCCATAGAAAAACATTTGGCGCATCATAAAGAGGAAGATGTGACAAAGAAGACCTAAGACAGTTGAGAAACTAGAAGCCTGTATTAGACAAGAATGGGACAACACTCCTATTCCTAAACTTGAGCAACTTGTCCCCTCAGTCCCCAGGCGTTTGCAGACTGCTATAAAAAGAAGAGGGAATGCCACACAGTGGTAAACATGTCCTTGTCCCAACTTTTTTGAGATGTGTTGATGCCATGAAATTTAAAATCAACTTATTTTTCCCTTAAAATGATACATTTCTCAGTTTAAACATTTGATATGTCATCTATGTTGTATTCTGAATAAAATATTGAAATTTGAAACTTCCACATCATTGCATTCTGTTTTTATTCAAAATTTGTGCAGTGTCCCAACTTTTTTGGAATCGGGTTTGTAAATGATATTAAAATTCAAAGTAATCACTCTGGTAATCTAAAATACTTTTCGGATCTAACCGTAATTTGATTACCACCCATTTAAAATGTAACTGTAATGAAATACAGTTACTCAAATTTTACTAAGTAACTCACGTAACTAAGTTACATGTATTTCGTTACTCTCCAACCCTGGCTGTTAGTCAACTTATTCAGCACATACCAATTAAACACTTGTAAAAGTCATCGTAATATGCTGTTAAATAATCAGTCTCACCAGTGAAGGTCAGGTGTGGCAGCAGAGAGGCCAACAGGAGCAGAGAGATGATGATGGTCATGATGAAGACGATCAGTGAGCTCTCACTGGCTAAACATGGTGTAATACTGCTGGGTGGAGTCACTGAGCTGACTGTTACTTACTTCTTAAAATTGTAGATCAACATGATAAGAAAGCATTGTTCTTGTTAGGGCCCAAGCGAAAATTCGCGCAGGGCCCTCTTGATCCACTAAGGATTATTAGGGCCAAAGCCCTGTAAGGGGCTGAAGGCCCTTTTGTTTTCTTTAGGATTATTAGGGCCGAGCACCGATGGTGTGAGGACCCTATTGGAATTGCTCAGCCAATTATTCTTCTTCTCCAAAATGAATCGCATTTTTGAGGGCCTAAACGTTCTCAAAAACTCATGAAACTTTGCACACGTGTCAGAAGTGGTGAAAATTTACATCTGATATGGGTTTCAGAATTAGGTGTGGCAAAACGGCTCGATAGCGCCACCTACAATATTTCAATTAAGCGCCCTTCGTGCTACGTTTCACGTGCAGTTATGAAATTCGGTAGACAGATGTAACAGCCAATACCTACAAAAAAAGTCCCTGGGTGCAAAGTTTGTAAACCCAACAGGAAGTGAGATATTTTGAATTTTCTCTACAAAATTTTGGCAGTTTTTGCCATTTCCACATGTTGTACTTTGACGAACTCCTCTTAGAGCTTTAATCAGATCAAT
>NW_025953530.1:0-18774 GCF_018812025.1 Megalobrama amblycephala | reverse complement strand
ATGAGGCCAAGTACAGGGATATCCTGGACAAAAACTTTCTCCAGAGTGCTCAGGACCTAAGACTGGGCCGAAGGTTTACCTTCCAACAAGACAATGACCCTAAGCACACAGCTAAAATAACGAAGGAGTGGCTTCACAACAACTCCGTGACTGTTGTTGAATGGCCCAGCCAGAGCCCTGACTTAAACCCAATTGAGCATCTCTGGAGAGACCTAAAAATAGCTGTACTGGAGAGGATCTGCAAGGAGGAATGGAAGAGGATCCCCAAATCCAGGTGTGAAACACTTGTTGCATCTTTCCCAAAAAGACTCATGGCTGTATTAGATCAAAAAGGTGCTTCTACTAAATACTGAGCAAAGGGTCTGAAAACTTAGGACCATGTGATATTTCAGTTTTTCTTTTTTAATAAATCTGCGAAAATGTCAACAATTCTGTGTTTTTCTGTCAATATGGGGTGCTGTGTGTACATTAATGAGAAAAAAAATTAACTTAAATGATTTTTAGCAAATGGCTGCTATATTACAACGAGTAAAAAATTTAAGGGGGTCTGAATACTTTCCGTACCCACTGTATATCACAAACATGGGTCACGATACAATGTATCATGATATATCACGATACGATATATATATCGATGCATTGCAATACTTTTTAATTTTTAATACTTTAAAATAGTGTTGTCAAAAGTACCGGTACTTCGGTACCAAGTCGGTACTGAAATTTTGAAAATGTGACGATACCAGCATTTCTGTAGTAGTACCGGTAGTACTGAGAATCCAGGTATATTCGGTGCCCACTGATAGGGCTGTGGCAGTATTTACTTGAATATGACACGAGTGAAGCACAAAGCTTTGTTTACAAAAGAAATAATAGGTTAGGAATTAAATGTGACATCGCAGCCATGGAAACATTTTGGTTCATGCCGAATGAGAGAGGTGTGCGAGTCCATACATTTAAGCTTTGTATTCGGTTTTGTCAATCGCGATCTGGTCTCCTGATTAGCAGAGAATTTAACAATATTCCATTAGTTATTCCACTGAACATGGAATCTCTGTTTATTTTCCCAAATCTGCACTCACGCCGGGAATTATAAACGTTTCTTTCATTCGCATTTAGGCCTATTATAGGCTATTCGCATTCTTTACTGTGGTAGAGACTTACTGTGTAAGTAGAAAAAACACTGTAGGACAGAAACCTTTTTGCTTGCGCGTCAATTTCCATTTAACACAGTTTGTGCTTGTTATTAGACTTTATATGGCGCGTCAAGTTAATTTGTATATAGCGTGATTCACACACGCTGGTGATTTTTACTTTCGCTTTCTCTGACAGCGCAAAATCAAACATAGCCTGAATGTCTTGCCCCTGCGGAGGATAAAACTCGCTCTTCAGACCTTTTACAACAAGTGTCAGTTGCTTGTAACATCAGGAGAAAACATGAAGATATTATTAAAGAGAAATGGTCTCTTTCCTGCTCGTGTCCCCATCCCTCTCAAAGCGCAGAGCAGTCTAGCTATATCAGACTACAGAATAACGGGACGCATAAACGAATGTTATTATTATTTAGGTTACCATTATTTACCGATATTTATTTCATAGTTTTACAGGCTGTAGTGTGTCGTTTCACTGACGGAGTAGCTAAAATAAACACGCAAGTCTGTTACCCCTGTTGAAAAAAACAGCATATGCTGGTAAGGTAGGTTTTGAAGCTGGTATGCTGGTTTATGCTGGTCCTATGCTGGTCCAGGACTATGGTGACATTTCACTAGTGAAAATACAATTACAGATATCAAGAATGTTTTTACTAGTGGAAATGTAATTCCTAATATCAAGAATTATCTTTTTAACTAGTGCAAATTGAATTGTTGATATCAAGAATTCATGTCCTGAGAATGAATAAAAGTCAAAACGGCTTGCCATAGTTCCCTGCTGTAGCTCGAGTTATGTTATGACAGTGGTTAAAGTGTGGGGCGCAAGTGTCCTGCAAGGGTTTAGAAAACGGGGTTTGAGTGATTAATAATCAGTATCTAACCTGATGAAAAGACCTCCAGAAATTAAAGCAAAAGATTAAGTAACGGCAGCACACAATTATAATAAACAGAACTTTATCATGCATTGGTGTCAACGCTAATGTTATCGTTATAGGTAACGTTATTTACTTGTATGCAGAAAAACATATTCATACAGATTTGTAATGGCATGAGGGTAAGTAAATGAATTAACAATTCCTTTACTACATTTCATACTTAAGTTAGAGAGGTTGCAGACAATACAATCATCTGTACCATTATTTATTTTAATAAAATTTACCTGAGCTTTTGACACTATAGCATTTTGGTTCAGTTACTTTCATTTTTTCCGACTGAGCATATTTTACATTTACTTAAGTATGACGACTGGCTCACTAACTCACAATCTGTTAAAGTTTTATAACCTTAGCGTTTACAGCTTCATTAATAACAAATGGAGAATACACACCTCTTGGTTCTTCAGTATCTTCTTGCTTCACTCTGCAGGGTTCTGGATCAGTCCTGTTCTCGCTGTCATCTTCAATAAACTCTGTTTTTACAGACTTCAGCTCTTCCTGATGCTCTGAATGCATGGCTTTACTTGTAAAGTATGATCGGTTTAAAAAAATGATGCGTCAAAAAACGTTTGTTTTGAAACAAAAGTTCAGAACGCGTCTCTTCCTCTTGGCAAACCAATGTAAAATGTGCATTTCCGCCACCTTGTGGTCTGGAGTGTGAAGAGCACATTGAATAATTGAGTAAAATAAGGAGGGAAAAGAGAGAAGAAAATGTGTGGAGGGAAAAAAGGGAGGAATAGACCCTTAAGAGATTGTTTCTGCTTTCTTACTGATAATTCACTTTCTCTGGATTGCAGAATGACTTAAGAAATGCTTTCAGCCATCAAAGTGAAAGCATCACCCTTGGTTAGGTAATATGGGCATTACAATTTTAGTATCTCTTTTCTGAGTGTATTATATCAGTACAGTATGCCCAACTTAGCCTTCATGTATCAGTAAGAATTTCGGGATCCCTGCGATTCAGTTCCATTTTTTGAGGGACAGTTAAGATATAATAATACTACAAACTATGGTGGACATTTTATTGTTTATCCTTTTTTTAATTATCATTTCTAATATGCTTTCATGTTCAAAAACATTGTTTTTTTCTTACATTTCGTAATAAATTCAGACAAGCTTAAAGGTGCCCTAAAATTGAATTTACCTCAGGATAGTTGAATAACAAAAAAGTACTTAAAAAAGTATTTGTTGCTTTATAATATTAAGGTAGAACCACTTAACTCACATGAACTGTTTTAAATATGTTTTTAGTACCTTTATGGATCTTGAGATTTGATGGCATCAGTGGATAAAAATGGCATTGCTGGCCTCACTGAGATATCGGATTTAATCAAAATATCTTAATTTGTTTTTACTAGTTCCCTTTTTAAAAGAGAACTGATTGATACAAAAGCATTAGGTACATTAACACAAACTGCTGAAGATGAACTTTGGATGATGTTTCTTTGTCACTCATTGACACAACCTCTTTGTTCTTCAGTATTGTGAAGTTTCATCTGCAGGTTCTGGATCACTGGTTTCTCCTCTGCATGGATCTTCATGTGTAACTTCAGGTGGTTTTTAAAGGTCCCATTCTTCATGATCCCATGTTTCAAACTTTAGTTAGTGTGTAATGTTGTTGTTAGAGTATAAATAAAATCTGTAAAATTTTAAAGCTCAAAGTTTAATGCCAAGCGAGATATTTTATTTAACAGAAGTCGCCTACATCGAACGGCCAGTTTGGACTACATCCCTCTACTTCCTTCTTTAATGACGTCACTAAAACAGTTTTTTGACTAACCTCCGCCCACAGGAATACACAAAAAAAGGGGGCGTGGTCTTGTTGCGCTCCCACGGAGAAGAGCAAGAGTTGCGTTTGTAAAGTGTGTTTGTCGCCATGTCGTCGAAACGCTGTTATTTTCATCCCGCAGTCCAATCACCTTTGTTTGGCCTTCCCAGGGACGCTGTACTTAGAGATCAATGGTTACAATTTATGTTTAACTCGGTTCCCGAAAATTATAATCCACATGTTAAACTATGTGCAGCACATTTTACTGAGGACAGCTTCCTCAATCTCAGTCAGTTTAATGCCTTATTCGCACAAAGCTTATTTTTGAAAGATGGAGCAGTTCCCTCTTTGTCTGGAGAAGGCGTTGTTTGTGGACCACAACCGGTAAGTGTATTTTATTATTTACGTTGGTGCGTTTAACAGTTTCTGTAACTTATCACACAAAGGGCAACGCTGTTTAGCTTTGTTAACTAGATGGCAATTGAAACTTATCCGACCAAAACTTTTAAAAAGTGTAGTAATTCAACCGGACACTATCGATTGTTGGTGTTTGTTATGATCAGTTTAAATTATTTGTTGATTATATCTGTTGTTTACTGTTTAACCACATGCTGGTTTAGCTGCAGCCACGCGAATCATTGTTCTATGTTTAGGCCTATGTAACGTTACCTACTGTAAATAAACAGCTTACCATTGTGACACATCCTGCAAAAGACGTGTTTCTACTCGATCCTCTTCATCTATGTTCTCCGGGTCTGATTCCGGCTCAAATTGATAGGGTAAAATTAAAGACATGTTTACAATAACACTGAGCGCGTGCATCTCCACGTTATGGTAAGAGGCGTGACATTTCCGGGCAAGGAGCGCTAAGCTGCTGTCGAATCACAACACAGGAACCGCTGGCACAATCAGAACTCGTTACGTATTTCTGAAGGAGGGACTTCATAGAACAAGGAAGTCATCAGCCCGTTTTTATGACAGTGGAAACAGCGGTATACAGATAAGTAAATTATGTGAAAAATACTGTGTTTTTTTACACGCGAAACATGAACACATGTTATATTGCACACTATAAACACAATCAAAGCTTCAAAAAACCACGAAGAACGGGACCTTTAATAGTGAAACTATTTCCACACTGATCACACGTGTGCAGCTTCTCTCTGCTGTGGATTCTCTCATGTGTCTTCAGTGTTCCTGACTGACTGAATCTCGTCACAGTGTGAACACTTGTAAGGTTTTTCTCCAGGGTGGATCTTCTCGTGTCTTTTTAGTGTTCCTGTCTGACTGAATCTCTTGTCACAGTGTGAACACTTGTAAGGTTTTTCTCCAGTGTGAATCCTCTGGTGACGTTTTAAACAGTCTGCTGTAATAAATGTTTTCTCACACTCAAAGCACATGTACTCTCTCAAACCAGTATGAATTTTCTGATGTTCTTTTAAACTTCCCAGCTGTGAAAAACTCTTTCCACACACAGAACATGGATGTGGCTTCTCCTTTGTATGAACTGTCATGTGTCTCTTCAGGATTATTGACTGAGTAAATGTTTTACCACATTGATCACGTGTGAACGGCTTCTCTCCGGTGTGGATCCTCATGTGATCTTTAAGGTTTGACGATTGATTGAAGCTCTTTCCACATTGATTACATGTGAACGGTCTTTCTCCAGTATGAACTCTCATATGAGCTTCAAGATGACTTTTGTGTGTGAAACTCTTTCCACACTGAGTGCAGGTTGCAGATTTCTTGGCTCTTCTTTCATTTAAAAATGTCTTTTTAGTCTTTGAGCGACTCAAAGGTTTTTCTCCAGGTTTGTCATGATGTTTCTCCTCCACTTCACTCAGTTCTTCACTCTCCTCCTTCACTTCCATCAGGTCTGAAATCAAAGAAAAAAAGTTTAATTTCATTTTCAGTACATCAAAATAATTATGATAATAATAATAATAAGAAGAAGAAGAAGTGTCCTTTGTCTCCACTTTGTCTCCACATAAATATTCATGGCCATCACCACTCCCACCCAGCAGTGCTGACACAAAAACTGACTTAGAAAATTCAAATCATTATATTGTTGTTGGTGTTAAAAAGTTCAGAATAATCTTTACATAATTGCGTAGTAAAAATTCTAGCCTACAAGCTTGATAACTCAAAAGTCTTATTAACAACTATTCAGAATATGTTTTATAGCCTTATTGCAAGGAGATCCCCCCCCCCCCAAAAAAAACTTTCTAACCACGCATAATCTTTATTTACAAAAAAATGTGAACATGTATATCTATATTGCTCACATATTATTGTAGCAGAGTTTGTGCTGAATACAGCAAAATTACATGTTGGCCAATAGTATGATATTAGTAGCTGAAATAAGCACAAATGTCAGAGCATGACAAAACATCTCAAGGGACCCAGAATCACTCAGACCTCTGGGGGTTAAACTTTGCGGCAAAACCAAACTTAGAAAGACTCTCAATGGAAAAGAAAACTAAAACAAATGAAAGTGAGACGAGAGTGTGATGGCTTGAATGAAGCTGATCTGCCTTTATCTTCTTGTCATTGTCTTTTCTACTCGTCTGAAGCTTTGTTCGTATTCTGAGATTTTAAACTTGAATTTCTGTCCAGCCTCTGAAGGGAGTACTGACCAATTAAACATTGTCTTTTGTATGATGTATACATTTCTCCTCCTCTCACCATAAATCACATTATCTGATGGTCTCTTATCTTCCTGATCTACCCAAGAGTACAGTTTAGACATGATTTCTATTAGTAAGAATACAATAAATTTAATTCAAAGAATGATTTGAATTTTTGTTTCTCTGTCTTGAGATTTATCTTTCTTTTATCTATCTTTTAATTTATTATGGTGGGGCTCGAGCTGTGCCCTCTTCAAACCAATCCGTCTTTTACAAACTGCTTGAGGTTGACATCTCTTTCCTCAGCTAGGCTCAACTGAATTAGATTCCTGAGTGTTGATTCAGAATTCAATGGGATATTCTGTTTGAATGAATCATCTGCAAGATTCATTTGTGTCTGGTTCACCCTCAAATTCTACATCCTGGACAACTGCTATAAAATATTACTGTCACTTTGATGCCTTTTTAACTGTGACATACAGGAAGTGACATGATCTGATCTCTTTCTACAGCATGATGGGAGCACAAGAAAATAATCTCAATCCATCGTATTTAGTTCAATCGCATTCATCAACCCTGTTACCAAAGTTACTCAAAGAAGAATAATCTATATAACTTCTATAAGAGAAATACAACTTCATCAGGAACTATAAATAAGATTTTGCTTTATTTAATCTTACAACCCTGTCAGCCATTCTGGAAAGTGTATTTACTTGACACAGTTTGGAGTTTACTGTTTATTCCTGAAAAAACTATCAATGATGTTAATATATTAAAAAATAATGGTTATGTTGTAAATTGAACTGTTTTATTTTACAGTAAACAGTAAAATAAAACAGTTCAAACTATATTTAGTATTATTTAATATTTAAATTTTCTCAAACATCCCTTTACTGACAGAAAAACAGATCGTTCCATTTCATAGTTTGACTGTTTATCTAACTGTAATAAAGTGTTTGAATCTTTCTAACATGAATGTTGTTCAGCATCATGAATGAATGAAGAATAAACACCAACCTCTTTGTTCTTCAGTATCTTCAGTGTGTTTCATTCTGCAGGGTTCTGGATCACTCATGTTCTCACTGTCCTCTTTAATAAACTCAGTCTTTGATGATTTCAGCTCCTCCTGATGCTCCGATGCTCGTCTGATGGGAATATTCCCGTATTTATTGGATAACTGATGTGGGAGGAGCTTCACTGATGATGTGAGTGATGAGGGAGGAGCTTCATTTACGATGAATTTCAGTGTGGGAGAAGCTGATCTGTCAAAATGGAAAATATATGACTATATGATATAACTGAGTTTGTTTTTAAATATAATATATAAATATAAATAATGGTCAGGAAAAGATTTGAAAGCATAAAGACAGAAATAAATGTACAAACAAACACCCTCAGTCTGTTGACTCAATGAAATTACTAGGGGTGTCCTCGACTACGGATTTACATAGTCGAATCCGATTCGAATCAGATTGCCGATATTCGACTGATAGTCGAATCATAAGGGGGAGGGGGGGCTTGAAAAACAGCAGTCCACTAGAGAGTGCGCACAGACTTTGAAATGTTCGCGCGCTGAACTGTGCACGAGATGGAGCGGGACACGGAAAATGAAGTAGGCCTGGCTATAGTCTACCCGCGGCTTAAGACAACTTTTATTTTCTATCACACACAGCACAGAGAAACATCTTATAAACCAACCAAACTGCCTGTCAAGTGATAGACGAAACTGACAATGATTTTATATTTTTTAAACAAATGAAAGGCAATCTGGATAAACATTCACAGCCATGATGTACAGAACACTTTCAAAGATATAGAAGAAAATGAATAAAAACATTTTGGATAAATAAACTTTAAAATATATATATTAATAACTGCAGAAAGGCCAAACTGCAGATAGATATACATTTCATATGTCGGCAAATCAAATTACATCGGCTAAATTGTCTGTGCAAGCAAGCTTTAACTAATCGACAGCGCAACATTCATGCACCAAAAAACAAAAAGAAAAATTAATTTAATTGAAAAAAATTTGCCTATATTTTTTTGTTATCAAACATTAATTTACAAAATTGAATTGGAACAGAATATACCGTTCAAATAAATGAAAATAGACTAATTAAATAAATGAAATAGCCTATGATCAAGTCAAACTGCAAAATGCAGGGGAACATATATTCAAAACACAAGCCAGAAATAGTTAAATTAGATAACCCAGAGTGATCAATAAATAAATTAAAATTAAAGAAATTATTAAAACAACGAAAGTAAAGCTAGAATTGTCAACTTGTCTTCTTAACTGCAGAGACAATAAACGCTAAACTGGAGTGGCAGTCTTTTTAGCTAAACATTCACAGTAGGGCTGCAACTAACGATTATTTCAATAATCGATTAATCTGTCGATCATTTTTACGATTAATCGATGAATGGGGGGGGGGGCATTCATTTCCAACCAATTAATTATTTTTTTTATTCAAAAACAGAAATGACAGTGCAAGTTCACAGTGCAAAAAATCCTCAGAACATGCAAAAACAGGTTGCTCTTTTAACATCCCTGAGCTGTTAAAGTAATAAAAAAAAAAACTGACTAACACAAAAAACATACACATGTATGATTTACATCTGCCAAATATAGTTTTTTTTTTTTAAATAAAGTGCACAAAAAGATGTATATTTTTGTTTAGCTTAAGATGACCACGTGCAATAAAAAAAAAACATTTAAAATTAAATTTAAAAAGTACAACACAAATATATTTGTCAACAATAACCGATTTGGGACAAAGCACAGAATATATACATGACAACAGATCAGTGTTCATTTTGACAGCAAATTTTGATTTAGTTTTAGTCATAGTCTTTGAAAAACATAGTCTGGATTTTCACTTTCGCGATCAAAGTGTATGCCACAGTATTACGCATACCAATTAAACGCGCAGTTCTCCTCTCGTGCGTCCTCCTCACTGGACGAGGCAATATCACTTTCGTTTCGCTTTCAGATATCTATTTTATAGATGTCATCAATGCTTTTATCTTTCTAGATGTAATTACCAAAATCAAAACAGTCCATAAACCTTAAATCCTCACAAAAACTTCAGTCAAGCCAGCTCGCCCGTCAACCTGAGAGATCAGCCTCCTTACCTTAAAAATTGTCAAATTTCTCGGTTTCTGAATGGAAGGTTTGGCTTGATTGACAAACGTTAGCACGCTTTAATCGATGGTTTGGAGATCGCGTGTTTCTCTGTGTTTCTCCGTTACATCCGCGACAAAACAGTTGATTATTTATGAAACGTGAAAATGGTCTCATTTGAAAGAAAATATCCAAAGCTAAAAGATGATATAGTGTGACTGATTGAAGCAGCCGGAAGCAGCCCGTATCCAGGCGCGCAGATGGCACTGGGGACGGGGGGGACATGTCCCCCCCAGATTCATAGTGACCCGATCCGTCCCCCCCTACGAACGGGGCAGAGCAAGGTGACACACAATAATAATCTACACCGGTCACTATTACTTTGTAGTCACGTTCTCACTACACGCTGTTCTGCTGTCAATAAACACACGATACCTGACGTTTACGCTCTGTGTGTGTGTGTGTGTGTGTGTGTGCGCGCGCGCGTGCGTGCTTGGCTTGCTACGACTCCTGAGTGACGCCGGGAGGGTTGCCAGGTTACAACAAAACCCACCCAATTGCTACTCAAAACAAGCCCAATCGCGTTTCAGGGGGACTGCTTCCCCGGTAAAAATCACATTTGGTGTTGCTTCAACCCGCGACATGAAAAACAGCCCGCGGAAATAGTGATGAAGTAGCCCAATTCTGCGGGAAAACCCATATGGAAAACCGCGGACTTGGCAACGCGGGGTCCTATGAGGAGCTGGTAGCTGCCTCAATCGTGCCTGTAGGACTTAGAGCGGTAACCATAGTGATCATATACTATGACTGAGCTGACACCGACTGAGTCGGTGATTTCGGAATGAAGAGACAAAAAACAATCACCTCGTTTTTTAAAAAAACAAACAATGTAAGTATCCTGTGCCTGTTGACTTTCCCATATGTGGCAGGTTAGATTTTTTTGAAGGAGAATAGCTAGTTTGACAATAATGCCCTTACGAAAATGAACCATGGTTTTACTACAAATAAAACCAAAAAAATGTAGTTAAACCATGTAGTTAAACCATAGTTAAACCATGGTAACCACAAATTAACCATGGTTTTGCTACTCTGAGTTTAACCATGGTATTTGTGGTAAAACTGTGGTTATATGAATGGTAGTCAATTAGCCAAACATAATGGAAATAATGTTTTATCTGATCATTTAACCCATTGTACTGTATAAATTGAGTTCACTGTCATGCAAGCCACTATAAAAATAATTATAATAAGTAAATGTGTGTGGTGCAAGGTTTATGCAAACAACAAATAAAGGCCTACATAAACTTTTGACATCCTCTTATAGCAGGAAATCATGTTTTTTTTTGTTTTTTGTATGGAGCAACGGAGGATATAGAGACATTAGTAAGATTGTTGATGGTGGTGCCCATATCATCTGCTGAGGCAGAGCGCAGTTTTAGTGGGTTACGCAGGTTGAAAACTTGGTTGCGATCAACCATGACACAAAAAAGACTCAATGGCATTGCTGTGTGCCATATTCACCAAGAGAGACTTGACAGACTGGACAGACAAGAAATTGCCCAGCAGTATGTTCATTTGGTCCTTCATTAAGTAAATTTGTTTGGCTGCACTAGACGGAATTTCTCATACTCCGTATACATACTTATTTTTATTTATGTAAATATGTTGTTGTTGTTATTTTATTATTATTATTATTATTTTGCACATAGGTTCTTTGCTTTTTTTGTTCATAATGATAGCCTTTCTATGCTGAGATAAGCAAATGTTTAAATAAAACATACTTTGCTAAAGACAAATTAAGTTTTGGTGGGTGATTGGCATACTAGTAAATAACAGTCTGATCATGCATTGCTAGTGGTGATCAGGTAGGCCTTTGTTTACCTTTGTTCATTGTTGTTTATCCGTGATTCCAAATAAGAATCCCCCAATGGCTTTTAAGTGCAAAGCATTAGCCCAAATTTTGCAAAGTAACTACTTGAGCACAAGTTAAAGCCCAAATTACGCCAAATAACTAATTGAGTTTAAATCATTTGCTGACAGCTTGGTCCCCCCCAGTTACAAATTCCTATCTGCGCCCCTGCCCGTATCAAAAGTGCGGGGGTCGATTTCTGTCTTTTCAAAACTGCGCGGGTCCTGACCCCTCTGTCCCCCATGCCAACGGCGCGCCTGTTCAGAACAACGTTACGGGTCTCTCCGATGGTATTTCCTCCATAGACATCATATAGGTAGACGCCCTATTGGCCACTGGGCGCCGAGATTTGCGGCCGCCATCTTAGACCGGTCGTACTCCTAAGCTGCGTCCCAATTCGCCTACTTATACGACGTCCTAAAAGCATTTACTGTTTTTGTAAAGAAAAAGTACATACTTTTGAGTGTGTAGCAGAAGAGTAGACAAGCTTTGGGACATACTACCGTCATAACTGCGTCTTTAACGGACGTTATGTCGCTTATTTACGCAACCTGTAACTGTTTAAACTACCCTGTCAATCATCTTGTCACAGTTAAAATCCTCCACATTGAATTAAATTTATTTTCCTACCGTTTCGGAGAGATGTAGTCGCACGTTGATCTGCCAGTCATGGGTCTTTCATGCAATAACTCTCCTCATCTTTGCATAATGATGCATTTAAAAGTTAATGACCAAACGCATCGTTATAAATGTTCACAATGCTGTTGCAGATTAAATATAATGTGGATAACATTTAATAAATATATTTTCGTCAGGTTATATTGATTATTAATTATTCAAGCCCCTTTATCTTAACCGCTCTGCTTAACCGTCGGACCTCGCAAGTGTTTTCCACATAATTACTATTCAGATCAGAAGGAAGTTCGAAAGCACAAGAATGCGCTCAATGCACGAAACTTACTTTTAGCGTTAGGTAACGTTAAGTGCCTATTATCAACACAATCCAATCTGAATTTAATACATACATTGTTCGACCGGACAAAATAGTTATTTGTGTTTGTGCACGTGATATCAGGAAGCATACACACATGACGGCAAAGCGCAAATCGAGTTACTTCTGCTAGTATTACTAAAATATCGTATTTTACTGCAACTATCTGTTTCTGCTTCTTTATTATATCTATAATGTGTGATTTATAAATTACCTTATATCCTACATCACACATTTTGATTTTGGACGTCTGGTCACTTTATATCTTATTATATCAGACTATTATATAACTGTTAAGTCTACTATGAATATTAAAATACATTCAACAATGTGTCCTGTATCATAGCTACATGAATTACCTTTGCAGCAAAAAAACCCGAGTCAAAATCAGTTAGGTATTCTGTGAGATATGATTAATTAAATGCGCTGACAGCTCATTGCACCTGTCAAACAAGTTACACTGAGTGGAGCTGGCGACCGATCCAAGATGGCGGCTCCACGGCTCGTCCGTGCCAATAGGCAGTAGCATTCGATAGGGCGTCTAGCTATGATGTCTGTGATTTCCTCCACCTCCGCTCTGCTATTTATTTATTTATTTTTGCTCCGCTCTGCTTCGCACTCAATTGCGCTTTTTTATACTCAAACATCTCCGCGTCTTATTGAGAGGCGTAATAGTCGCGCGACACAACGAATCGATAATGAAATTCGTTGCCAACTCTTTTAATAATCGAATTTTATCGATTTTATCGATTCGTTGTTGCAGCCCTAATTCACACTTCACAGCATCCAAAAATCAAATTACATTCGTCTAAAATAGTTTGAAATCATTTGTAGCTACCCTACCTGACTGAGAGAGAAAAATCCAGTCTTTCACGCGATCTGCCTGTGTCCTTTAGAGTCTTTTTCAAATAGCGCGCTATAGTCAGCTCGTTGGCCGGCGGAAGCGCGCCGCAGTGTTTGTCGTTGTTGAGTTCTAGGACATGAGCTGTTGGCACAACTTGCATCATACGTTTTTTGATCATCTTTTACCATTTCAAAGTGCATCCAATTCCACACTTTATCCCAGACATTGTTGATCCCAAGATTTAATCCCTGCCGTAAAGATGCTCATCTGCCGGTCACGGATCATGGAAGTGAAACTTAAATCGGTCACAGGTTGGATTTATTCACGTACATTAAAAATATTTATTAAAAGCTTATTTTTTTTCACATTTTTATTTATAGTATTAACATAATTGGCTGTATATTAACCTATTGGGAAAGAACCAGTATGTCTATGTAAAATATTGAGTGCACCCATATCTCTTCTCATTACACCTCTGCGACGATTCGACTGTGAGATTGGTAGTCGAATCAGGCTCCTCCTATCGACGATTCGAATCGTCGACTATTCAGGGTCACCCCTAGAAATTACTTTAAGTGTCAATTTACGGCAGATCTGAAGACATCAGCATAATAAATGTGGTGAAAACAGGAACTATTGACATGAAATAAAGAGTGTTTTCAGCAGTTTCTCTGTTAATATTGATGATCCTCAGACTATCAACACTCATTCAACAAGACATTCAGATCATTAGCAGATCATCTCACTTTATTCTGAGTGTTTGCTGATAGAAACTGATTTGAGTCAGGATATATGAGAAAAGACTATAAAACTGCTCTTCTGAAAGATAATGATTGAAAGGGAAGGCGTGAATAGTAGAGGTGCAACGGTTCAAAATGCTCACGGTTCGGTTCGTATCACGGTTTTAGGGTCACGGTTTCGGTACTGTTCAGTATGTGCCATGTTCAGGGAAAATAGGACTACTGTCAAATAAAAATAAGGAAAATAAGAACAAATAATCAAACTACAAGCAACATCAGAAATAAATACAATAGAGCAAATATTCAAATAAAATAAACAGGTTTTTCCGGTAACAGTAGTTTTCAGGTACAGAAAATGGATTAAGTAATCAAATATCAAATATAAAAAAGTGTCCAGTTTCAAGGCTATATGAAAGTATATCTTACATTTGAATGGAAGAGTAGAAGTGGAAGAGAAACTAGATGTTTTAATGAAAAACATTAAAGAACAATACAAAAAAAATATCAGATTGTCTTTCTATGCCTCTTCTTCAGCACCCTGAATATGAGCACAAGAACACTGAGTTTTTTTTTCATCAGCTACAGGTGGAGAGGAGAGATCTGGCTGTGACTACTTACTGTGATTTCAGACTGTGGTGATGTGGTTTCTCCACTGCATGGATCTTCATGTGTCGCTCCAGGTGACTTTTACAAGAGAAACTCTTTCCACACTGATCACACGTGTGCGGCTTCTCTCCAGTGTGGATCCATCTCATGTGGTTTTCAGAGTTGATGAACAACTGAATCTCTTGTCACAGTGTGAACACTTGTAAGGTTTTTCTCCAGTGTGGATCCTCTCATGTGTTCTCAGATTTGATGAACAACTGAATATCTTGTCACAGTATGAACACTTCATAAGGTTTTTCTCCAGTGTGAATTCTCTGGTGCACTTTTAAATCACCGGCTGTAATAAAAGTCTTCTCACACTCAAAGCACATGAACTCTCTCACACCAGTGTGTGTTTTCTGATGTGTATGTAAATGTTGCAGCAGTGAGAAACTCTTTCCACACACAGAACATGAATGTGGCTTCTCCTTCGTATGAACTGTCAGGTGTTTCTTCAGGACTGATGACCTTAGAAATGTTTTTCCACATTGATCACATGTGAACAGCTTCTCTCCGGTGTGGATCCTCATGTGATTTTTAAGGTTTGACGATTGATTGAAGCTCTTTCCACATTGATCACATGTGAACGGCTTCTCTCCAGTATGAACTCTCATGTGACGCTCAAGATTTTGTTTAGTTGTGAAACTCTTTCCACACTGAGTGCAGGTTGTAGATTTCTTGGTTCTTCTTTTCTTTAATGTCTTTTTAGTCTTTGAGTGACTCAAAGGTTTTTCTCCAGGTTTGTCATGATGTTTCTCCTCCACTTCACTCAGTTCTTCATTCTCCTCCTCCTTCACTTCCATCAGGTCTGAAATCAAAGAAAAAAAAGTGTAATTTCATTTTCATAATAAAAAGAAATATGAAAAGGACATAAAATGAACTACAGTTCACAGGGTACACAGTTCAATTTAGCTCAAAGGAGAATTATTAGTTAATTTATAGGGAATTTTACAGTCACTTATTTTATGACTGAGCAACTGAATCGTCCTGCATTCATTTGAACAGGCCATAACTATCAGCTCTGTAGCGTATATAAATATCCAAACTCTAGTGAACAACAACTATTTATTATCAAGGTAACAGAGATTCGGCAGTTTAACACATTAAATTCGTAAGCACACAAGACACTTCTCTTCAAGTCTTTTCGTGTCTGGATTGATGTTGTGGGAAGCCAAAAACTGCTGGGTTAAATATGGACAAAACCAAGAATTGGGTTGTTTTTACCCAGCCATTTTTTTCAACCAATTTTGGATTTATTTTTTTAGCCAGCAATATATTAATATAGTAAAAGGCATGTTTTTGCTCACCCCCAAATAGGGGCAAATTTGTGGGGTATTTTAAGCTGAAACTTGACCATACCAGAGACTTATATTACATCATGTGAAAGAGGGCATAATAGGTGCCCTTTAACCCAACCTGCTGGGTTTGTCCATATTTAACCCAACTTGGGTTTTTTAACCCAGTATTTTTAGAGTGCAATCACATTCTGGTGTGTTGGCGGAAGGAGTGGAGTCTCATTCGTGGCTGAAGATTTGAAGTTTTGAGGCAGCAAAGACTGTAGAGTCGTTGATTAAACTTTGGGCACAAAACCTAACCTGAGAAAGACTCTCAACGGAAAAGAAAACTAAAACAAATGAAAGTGAGACGAGAGTGTGATGGCTTGAATGAAGCTGATCTGCCTTTATCTTCTTGTCATTGTCTTGTCTACTCCTCTGAAGCTTTGTTCGTATTCTGAGATTTTAAACTTGAATTTCTGTCCAGCCTCTGAAGGGAGTACTGACCAATTAAACATTGTCTTTTGTATGATGTATACATTTCTCCTCCTCTCACCATAAATCACATTATCTGATGGTCTCTTATCTCCCTGATCTACCAAAGAGTACAGTTTAGACATGATTTCTATTAATAAGAATACAATGAATTTAATTCAAAGAATGATTAAAGCGGTAAGAGGACATTCACACTGATACCAAACACTCCATGCTCCCATTAAACCATTCGACAGTTATAACAATTTCATGAATTATGTGTGATCTAAGCAGGGGTGTAAAATATCAATGATGTAAATATATTAAAAAATAATGGTTATGTTGTAAATTGAACTATTTTATTTTACAGTAAACAGTAAAATAAAACAGTTCAAACAATATTTAGTATTATTTAATATTTAAAGATTCTCAAACCTCCCTTTACTCACCATTTGTTTAATATTTTATTGTATCTAACTGGGCAGAAGTGCTTGAATCTTTCTAACATGAATGTTGTTCAGCATCATGAATGAATGAAGAATAAACACCAACCTCTTTGTTCTTCAGTATCTTCAGTGTGTTTCATTCTGCAGGGTTCTGGATCACTCATGTTCTCACTGTCCTCTTTAATAAACTCAGTCTTTGCAGATTTCAGCTCTTCATGATGCTCTGATGCTCATCTGATGGGAATATTCCAGCATTTATTGGATAACTGATGTGGGAGGAGCTTCACTGATGATGTGAGTGATGAGGGAGGAGCTTCATTGATGATGAAGAATTTCAGTGTGGGAGAAGCTGATCTGCCAAAATGGAAAATATATCATTAACTGAGTTTGTTTTTAAATATAATATATAAATATAAATAATGGTCAGAAAAAGAGTTGAAAGCATAAAGACAGAAATAAATGTACATATCTGTAGCCAACAAACACCCTCAGTCTGTTTACTCAATGAAATGAGTTTTAAGTGTCAATTTACAGCAGATCTGAAGACATCAGCATAATAAATGAGGTGAAAACAGGAACTATTGACATGAAATAAAGAGTGTTTTCAGCAGTTTCTCTGTTAATATTGATGATCCTCAGACTATCAACACTCATTCAACAAGACATTCAGATCATTAGCAGATCATCTCACTTTATTCTGAGTGTTTGCCGATAGAAACTGATTTGAGTCAGGATATATGCTAAAAGACTATAAAACTAGATAATGATTGAAAGGAAAAGCGTGAAGAGTAACACAATAGGCCGTCAACAGTAGTGCCAAATACTGTCCACAACGACAAAACATCAACATAATCACACACACAAAACACAAAGAGTACACTGCACTCATCTTTATTTCAGCTGCTCTCTTTCTGCTGGTTGTGTAAAGCTGTGGTGAGATGGACACAGTTCCTTACGAAAAAGTTAATTTAATGGACTACACTTAAATTATGATCAAGTATATTTTTAAGTATGTAGTAAGTCTAATATCAATGTACTAGTAATAAACTTGCAAATGTCCTGCTTGGGACTAAATTGGCCCGATTTAGTATATATGCTAAAGTGTTACAGTAGTAATCTTTAAGTGCACAACTAGTTCACAACCATGTTTCTCAATTGTACTAAATCTGTACAAGTGAACTTATATGTATATTAGTGCTTTACCATGTTAATACTTGAAATACATTTGCTTTATTAAATTACACTAGCATCAATCTGCCTGTATTCATTGGTCTGTTCAGTGTATTTTGGAGTTATTCTATGTGATAATTGATGTTAGACTTCATTGCACACTATGTCATTAATGCATGAGATTTGGTGATTATCACACTATGATCTGAGCTGTCTGCCTCTCTGCCTCTGCCTCGCTGCTCAGTGTTTTGTATCTCCGTATAGCTTTGTTTTCTCTTACTTTTATTGAATCTCGTACTTTTTGTTGCTTATATTATCATTACTTTATATATATACTATTGCCTACCACATTGATCTGATGTTGCCAGCTTGTAATCTTTGAATCTAAATCACTGTTACAACGCGTTTGCATCTCGCTAGCTTGTTAACTTGTCATCAGTCTCGCACGCTTCTCTTCCAACGCGTTCATCAAACAGCGGTGGTAACTAGGTGAGTCATGTCAACCTTTCCCAGTGTTATTTCGTGTTCCATCTGTCACATGTTTAGCATAGCTCTCTCTGTCAGCGACGAGGGATTTACATGTCATAAATGTAGGGAAATAGTCAGGCTGACAGAGAGAATCTCAGAATTAAAGACACGCATCCAAACTTTAATCGAGGATAGTAAGAATGCAGGG
>NW_025953529.1:0-20057 GCF_018812025.1 Megalobrama amblycephala | reverse complement strand
TTTTTTTGGGTTAATTCTGGCTTTCAAACTTTGGATAGGGTTTAAATTACCACACATTTATCAAAAAATAAAAAATTATTTACTTGTGTGCAGAAAAACACTGACATTTCTAAATCAGATAACATTAAAATAATTACTTTCTGTTGATGTCCCCATGTAAAACAATTATAGAATTATTATTATTATTATTACTATTACTACTAATTATTCGTAAAGATCCAAAGCAGTGTTTTGAAATCGACCATCATGAAATATTGTTGAAAAGTTTTTTTTTGTTGTTTTTTTTGGCACAGAAAAAGTATTCTTGTCACTTTATAATATTAAGGTAGAACCACTGTACTCACATGAACTGTTGTAAATATGTTTTTAGTACCTTTATGGATCTTGAGATTTACAATGGCATTGCTGTGCCTCACTGAGCCATCGGATTTAATCAAAAATATCTTAATTAGTGTTCTGAAGATGAACGAAGGCCTTACGGGAGTGGCACGACATGAGGGTGAGTAATTAAGGACATTATTTTCATTTTTTGGGTGAATTAACCCTTTAATTTTGTTTTGGGGGTCTACTATAACAGGTTTACATGCATGAAAGTCAAAAAACACTTTCATTTTCTCATAATATACATTGCACATCACCACATTTTTCAATGATTCTCAAATGACTCATCCGATGCTTCAGTCTCTCTAAATCCCTCCTTTTCGTTAGCCTGCTCTGCTCTGATTGGCCAGATGGCCCAGTCAGTTGCGATTGGTCTACCGCTTACACCGCGTGTGGAAACAAACGCCTATTACTAATACTATAACTGATTCAGCTTTGAAGGCTTCTGGAGCACAGCGATTGTACACACTGTAAAGACAGTAATGATGGCGTCAATTTTACCATATCAATCCGAGCGCAAGTCCAATGATGAAACAGTTGGAAGAACTAGTTATTCACTCCGAGCCTCCATTGCAAGAACTGATACACTACTCAGTTTGACTTATATTATGAGATGTTGCAACTGTAATTCCTCTCAACACAACGATGTGTATATTTCTAAATTATTGCAGTGCACATGTGAGCCAATACTGAGCCCACATTCAGACATAAACTCTGAAGCTCTGCAATGAAAATAGCATAGCAGTATGACAGAGGACAGACGGATTTGTTGAATAAAGTCGTTATTTTTGTTTTGTTTTTGCACACAAAAAGTATTCTTGTCGCTTCATAATATTAAGGCTGAACCACTGTAGTCACCTCGACAGTTTTAACGATGTATGTAGTACCTTTCTGGACCTCAAAATGTGCATTGTCGTTGCTGCCTATGTGTGGATCAAATACCCTCGGATTTCATCAAAAATATCTTAATTTGTGTTCCAAAGACAAATGAAGGTCTTACGGGTTTGGGGCGACATGAGGGTGAGTACTTAATGACAGAAATTTCATTTTTGGGTGAGCTAACCCTTTAACTTGATTTTGACCACAGACTGCTCAATGGTTGCAATCCCATCTCAATCACTACATAAAGTTCTCTGTTAAGAATTACTACTAAGTTTTTTTTTTTTTTTTTAACAAAACAGAAATCCAAACAACAAATTTTGTTTCTGTCATCTCAAGAAACAAGCCTGTGATTTCCATTATTATGAAGTCACTACACCTTCAGCAAACCCATAAACACCTTTATTAAACAATAAAAGAATCACAATGTTGGCAGCAAAAGGATGAAGGACTAGTCCACTAGCTGTTTATGAATCTGTCTCAGTGCAGTCCATGCTTTTCAGGGGAGTCTGAAGGATGGAGGACTTAAAAACTATATTTGACACGACAGCAACCCACAGCTCACAAACACATGCAGCAAAGCACTGCTCATTTCACAACGTGAGGAGTATGTTAGGCCCAACAGCACGTTTAATTGTGAAGGGTCAGAGAGAGGGCATAAAATGGAGAACATGATCATTAAAACGTTAATTATTAGTGTTTTGGCCACAAATAATATGATTAATAATAACATTGTTTTGCTGGCATGTAGAGACACTTCCAATGCCTGAAGTCACAGCAAAGAAACTTTCTTTCAAAGCCACTGTCTTACACAACGCTTGTGCTTGTTTGATTCTTTGACAGCCCTTCAGTTGAGTTCATGCCTCTAGCAGTTTCTGCCTCTGATTCTCGAGCTCCATGACTTTTGCGCACGCGGACACTACGTCTGATGTCCTGGTATTCAGTGTCTCTGAGCTCTAGACAACACTGACTCACTGATTTGTCAGCTGGTGTCATCATCCTTTGTCCGTCTGTGCAGCGCTTCAGTCTCTAGAGGGACAGTGAGGGGATCACATACAGCATCTCTGCTTTTCCATTTTCAAATCAGAGAGGGATTCTGAGTGATTTCCTTCCATAAGCCCCCTCTTTTTGTGCCTTAAGGTCTCAAAAACTAACTCCTTTCTTTCTTTTCAGTTTATGCCATTATTTAAAGCTGTATACAATATATATATATATATATATATATATATATATATATATATATATATATATATATATATATATGCAGGGCCGTGCACAGACCGTTTTAAGGGGCATGTGCTGAAACTGAAAAAAAAGGGCACGATATATATATATATATATATATATATATATATATATATATATATATATATATATATATATATATATACACACACATATATACAGGGTTTCAGGGCTTCTTTAAAAATAATTACAACAGCAATCTTCTGTGAGCCATGTGTTTGAAGATGTTTGACTTCACTGTGATCCAGAGATGTCCCTCTCAACACATTAATACACACACATTACATTCTGCATTATAAAATATAAAGAAGCACAGTGACCTGATGATTCTGTAATGTTTTTTAGTTCCTACAACATTACTGTAGTAAAACCATGTTTTACTATGTTTATACATGTGAAGAGCGGGGAGTATACAATACTAGATTAAAAACATTATCTAGCGAGCAAATACATATTAACATCGTAAACATTAACCATACTGTGTGACCATATATAATACGATTAAATGTTAATGAGTTAAGTGTATGCAGATAGCCATCATAAATCAAAGAAGAAATTCCTTAGAAATATATTTTACCTAGCTGACGACGGGGATCACTCAGTCGCTTTTTTGTCAAATTCAAATGCAGTTACGCCGGGTTTTTGACCAGCGAATATGTGCAAATGTGCAATTTGTCCGTCATTAAAACGATGGCATCACATTAGGCTACGTGTTACGTCGTCATCAATAGGTTATGAGCGCTCAATTTTTCCTGTTGTAAAATACGTTTGGCCACAATCTCAATTTATAAAAGATGTAATACTACTGTACTGTATGCACAGGCTATTTAAGGCTATTTGTAGGCTATTGGTATTGGCTATGACTTAGAAGGCAAATGCTAGCCCCCTCCCTCTCTCTTCGCCGCCGGTCTCAGGCCTCAAATGCATAAAATATGAAACTTTATAGACATACTAATGTTTCTTTCATAAAGACAACGTTGTAGCCTACTTATTCAAACAACAAGATATTTATTTACTGTTGCAAGACGTTCAGCTGCTCTGCTGTGGAACTTCAGTTCGCTGCACTCAGGGGGCGGAGTTAAGAGGTTTGACTGACAGTTTGAGCGGAACCAAAACGATTTTGTCACAAGCTCTTTTTAATACCTTTATTAGGCTAAATATATTTGTAAATTTATTGATTTTTTTCAAGAAAATTCATTGATTTATTCAAGAAAATAAATAAAATAAAACACCTCCAAAAAAAAGGGGCACTTCGGAGTGTAAGGACAAAAAGGGCATGTGCTCTGCACAGGTTGAGCCCTACCTGTGCACGTGCCTGTATATATGTATATAATTATTTTTTTTAATTGTTTTTAATTGAATAATTGTCTGAAATATATATATATATATATATATATATATATATATATATATATATATATATATATATATGTGACGAGCAGGGCGGGTGAGAGCCGTGAGGGAATGGCGCGAGGCCGGTGACGCGAGTGTTAACGAGCATCAGCTGCACGTGGCACCGGTCTCAGATCTCTCATGGAGGAGCTCCGGAAGCATAAAAGGGGAGCGACGACAGTGAAGGGGGAGAGAGGACCAGGCCTGGACTTTATGTTTTATTATGTTTGTGTGGCCGGCAGTCGTCCGTGAGGGTCTGCCGACATTACTTTCATTTTGTTCTTTGTTTATTTTATATTAAAGTTATGTTTAACGTTCGCCCGTTCCCGCCTCCTTCTTCCCGTCTCCTTCTTCCCGTATCTACAAACATAATAAAACATAAAGTAAAGTCCAGGCCTGGTCCTCCCCTTTTATGCTTCCGGAGCTCCTACTTGAGAGATTCGAGACCGGTGCAACGCGCAGCTGATGCTCGTTAACACTCGCATCACCGGCCTCACGCCGTTCCCTCACGGCTCTCGCCCACCCTGCTCGTCACAATATATATATATATTTCAGACAATTATTTCATATGGCTAAATAATAAAAAAAAAAAAAAAAAAAAAAAAATATATATATATATATATATATATATATATATATATATATATATATATATAATTTATTATTTTTTAAATGTAACAGTTTATTGAACATTAAGACAAAATCTTTAAGAAAAATGTTTTTATGGCCAATATATTGTATGATATGATAATATGGAGCTCATACTCAAGGTGGAAAATTTGGTGCAGTTGCTGATATTTATATGGATAAAAAGTAAGATGAAATTCTGATAGCTTGTATAATAATACAGACGTTAGATCTTTATTACAGTTTAGCAGACTACTTACATAAAATGTATAAATATCAGTTGTCATTCTGTATTTTCCAATAATGTCTTAGTAAGATGAAATTGAAAAGGTTAATTTTATGATCAAAGCTCTGCTGTTTTTATTGCATTATACAATGATGATTGAAAGATGTACAAATAAATGTTCTTCAAAAGCCTGATGTATCATATTTGATTTTTCACATTTCATAACATGATTTTTCAATACTAATAATAATAATAATAAAAAGATATATGAATAATCCAGTAAAAAAAAAAGTTGCTGGAGTCTCATTAGTGTCCATCTTGAGATATTACTAACAAGATAAAATTTATTCTTACTTTTACTTTATAAAAAATCAGTAAGGATTTCACCAAAAAGTGTACCATGACATAACGGGGGACATTTTTAGATTTATAATAAAAGACCTTTTACTTGCTAAAAAAGCATAAACTATTAATCAGATGGCAGAAGTTATTCATTTAGAGAACTTGCATATAATACAGTGGGCTTTATAGGGTTAACCAAAGGCTGCTAAACAAAGAACACTCTCACATACAAAAGGCTCTTGTTAGTTTTAAAACCTGAGACCATAGAGAATTTTTTAAGTTCTACAAGCTTTTTATTCTCCATTTTTAGAACAGGTGCTTTAAAGAACCTCAAGAACTTTGAATCCCCCAAACAACCATGTAACCAACCATAAAGTATGTAACCATGTAACCAACAAACGAAACATATAAACACAGACTACTGAAAGTACCAACTAGGAGGTGATTGACAGAGAGATGAAAGAAGGTTTAGGCCTAGATGTTGAAAAGAGTGTATAATGGGAGGTTGTGAATTATCCTCCATGAATATTCTGTGTCCTGTATGTCTTGTTCTGTTAAAATGGTCTTTTCTTAAAACCTTTTCTGTCGTAAAATCAGGTGATTGTTTCAGCCAGTGCCAAAATGATGTCCATCCATGTCTTTACTTTAACTGAAATCTGTATAATAATCAAGAACTATCTCAGGCTACACTTCTTCTCAAATTCCCCACAGGACTCATGTTAAGGCAGTGCTGAAGGAAATTCTGCATCTTTCCATTTCCAGAACTGACAATCCATTCTTTGAATTTCACATTGTGACTATATCGCTAACCAATTTAGACTGGATCTTTTTATTTACAACCTATAATTGGCCTTCTACTTGGATGAAACAAACACTCTTCCCAGCCTCTTTTCAGAAGACACATCCCGTCCCTGCATCCATTCTCATTCTACTTGGCAATTTTAATAACCAGTGTGGTGGTACCAAATGAAGTAACAAAACCTGCTTGTGAGTTAATCAAACCCCAAAGTTCCTTGTTTGAGATGTCTTAGTTGAGAATATACATCAAATATTTGTAATGCAACCTGCAACCACCAAGTGATATACTTTGATTCTCTGCTTCTCCTTTCCTCTACTGTCATGCATCCAAAATCTACAGGAGCAATCCCATGAGATTTTAAAGTAGGCCACATGACCAAACACCCCCCTTTGATGTCAAAAACCAGTCTTACCACACTCTTTTGTGACCAGAGATTTGTGATGTCAGCCTTTCTTATGATTAACAATGCATGTGTTGCAAAATCAGAGGGTTATTGTGCCCGTAATTTCATTTTGGACGTCAGGCAGTACAATGGTATAAAACCATCAGTCAGATCAAACAATGGTGCAACAGCCTTTTAACTTAAAGTTTCTCAGAATTGTGCTTCAAATGACGCCATCACACCCAGTAGTCTAAAGTTTACTGATGATTAACAAGAGTTATGCAACATTTTCAGAGAGTTTTGTTGCTGAAACAACCGCTGATAGAGGTCACCTAACGGCCCTATCATGGTCATTTTTATGAGTGATTACAATCAGTGTGAATCAGGGGAAATTTTATTCCATGCTATTGCATAAACACAACCTTTTATCAGACATACATCACATATAAAACAACCAACCTCAGATAATCTGGAGTGATACAACCAGCCTGCTATTTTTCATGTTAAACACAGAAATTGTCTTCAATTGCATTCATACGTTGCATGCATGGGTGAAAAAAAGCACATTCATTAAATTAAAAGGAACATGGCTTTGGCAAAAAAACAAAAAACAGGCCAGTAACCCATTTATGTATATGGTAAAAAGAAGAATAGTGAACCGATTTCTTCTTTTGTTGTCATTTGAAGGAAAAAATGCACATAGATTACACAGATACTGAGTAATATATGACAACAATGACTTTTCTGCAAACATATACTGCTGTGAATTCATATATCATGTAAAATTTTGGCACCTGTAAGAAATGACAGTATATAGACTTTTACATTATTACAAAAAAACTCTTTCAAATAAATGTTCTTTTGAACTTTCTATTTGTCATAGAATTCTGCAAAAAAAATGCATCACGGTTTGCACAAAAAATTAAGCAGCACAACTGGTTTCAACACTGATAAAAATAAGAAAAGTTTCTTGAGAAATAAATCAGAATATTAGAATGACTTCCAAAGGATCATGTGACATGATTGGAGAAATGATGCTGAAAATTCAGCTTTGTCATCACAGGAATAAATTACATTTTAAAATATATTCAAATAGAAAATAGTTATTTTTAACTGTAATTATATTTCACAAAATTACTCTTTTACTGTGTTTAAATTAAATAACTACGGAAGAGGATTAGGGCCAAGCAATAATAAAAAAATAAAACTATCTTGAGATTAAAGTTGTTCAATTTCGAGAAAAAAGTCGAAATAAAATGTTGAGAATAAACTCGTTAAATTACGAGAAAAAACTTGTTAAATTTCAAGAAAAAAGTCGAGATAAAATGTTGAGAATAAACTCGTTAAATTACGAGAAAAAAACTAGTTAAATTTCGAGAAAAAAGTCGAGATAAAATATTGAGAATAAACTCGTTAAATTACGAGAAAAAACTCGTTAAATTTCGAGAAAAAAGTCGAGATAAAATGTTGAGAATAAACTCATTAAATTACGAGAAAAAAGTCGTTAAATTATTTGTTCTCAACATTTTATCTAGACTTTTTTCTTGAAATTTAACGAGGTTTTTTCTCATAATTTAACGAATTTGTTCTCATAATCTAAAGACTTTTTTCTCTTAATTTAATTACTTTATTCTCAACATTATATTTTGACTTTTTTCTCGAAATTTAACGAGTTTTTTCTTGAAATTTAACAACTTTAATCTCGAGATTGTTTTATTTCTTTATTATTGCTTGGCCCTAATCCTCTTCCGTAAATAACTGTAGCCTAAACATAAAAACAAACAAACAAAAAAAACTTAGCGACCCCAAAATTGAGTGTTATGTAGTATATCAATGAAATTGTCAGTGTTATTTTAGTATCACTGATATACTATTATAGTTTTATTAATATTTTGAAGTGGATTTATTATTATATTTCTATTTTAGTTTTAGTAATTTTGTTGTGTTTTTGTCATTTTTATTAGTTTTTTGTTTGTTTGTTTGTTTTTATATGTCTATATATAACTACATTAAACTAAAATAAAATGAAAAATGATGCCTTGGCAACTAGCTGAAATAAAATATTTGTTTATTTTTGTTTACGTATTTTATTAGGGGTCAAGCACTGAAGGTGCGTAGGGACCCATTGTATCCGTTGGTGTTCTTATTCTTCTTTATCATCATCATCATCATCATCATCATCATCATCATCATCATCATCATCATCATCTTCTTCTTCTTCTTCTTCCACTCTCCAAGTCTATGGCAGCCCATAGAACCATATGTTAAAAAGTTGTGAAATTTGGCACACTGATAGAGGACAGTCTAAACTGTCACCATAACAAATTTGCAGTCTCTAACTCAATCCCTCTAGCGCCACCACCTGTCCAAAGTTTCACTCACGTTTATGCTATAACGTTTGAACCGTAAGGGCTAGAAATTTTTCCGTCATTTTGAATTTTCAGAAAAAACCTACTTTTTCTAACTTCTCCAATTTTCACAAAAATCCACCATAGGTAAATCGAAAACACAGGTTGTTTACTATACCCTAATGGCCAAATGTCAAAATTTTGATAGTAAGTGGCAAAGTCAGGTGTTGGTAATTTTTTATGTGTTTAAACATATAAATGTCTATAACTCCTAAACGAAATTAGATTTTTTCACCAAATTTGACACGCGTATGTTGGAGAGGTCCGACTGACTTCAAAATTGACATGCAGTGTCTTTGTCTCAGTTGCTATCATAGTCCATTATGACACTGTTGTTCTGCTGCTAGTTTGCTTGTTTGCTTCTGTTGTGCTTGGCCCCTTAATTGCTGCTTGCAGTTATATTTTTAATTTGTTACTGGTAAGATATATTTATGGTCATTTCCACCCACTATTGAGAGGTTTGTATCCTGGTTAGATGGGTTCAGGTTTCTGTAGCTCAGCTGATGGACGTGACCAGAGCAGGATGAAGTCCAATTCATGAGTAGCTAAAAACAGATCACATTCCATGTCCTGTCTTCCCATTATTGATCAGTTAATTTATGACTGTAATGGCACAGGCCCCATAGCTGAGAACAAGAGAGAGGGATACAGTTTGCCATGAGTATCTGTTATTATGTAATCTAGCATAGTAATCCGGATTGCTGTAACTTTGATCTTGTCATGTTCAAAATTACACAAGAAGTAATTGACTGTCCAAAACAAATTTATCTTTCATTAATTAAGGTGATGAAGGAAATAGAATGCTGTTCACATTTTCCTATACATGCATCCTAGCAGACTAGCTAAAGCAGCAAGACTTCTTTTCTCAACTAATTTTGCTATATGAAGAGCATATTGCTATGCTGGTCCACCAGCTAAAACTGTGTCAAACAAACTTGACCCAACATGGAAATTAGGTTGTTATAGAGAATTCTGTCACCTCTTTGTTACCTTTGGATATCTTTGCCTGCTGTGGATTTGGATTCAGTGGATTTTTTTTTTTTTTTTTTTTTTATGTGAAAGAAATAAAGTTACTGTAAATTATTATCCTGGATTATGTTCGCTTTTCCTGTTTTTTGTATAGCTGAATGAATATACATTCAGAAGAAGAATCACAAAATGTAATATTACTAGTAAAACATCCAAACAGGATTGAGGCAATAGAGATTCCTCCAAAACATTATGGTTAAAATTTTACCAGAGTGATGTTTTGGTGGAATGTGGATAGACGTCACTACTTGAATATTTCCCTTGTGAAACTGGGCTGATAAGGACGAGGTGTACTATGAGATTATAGTGGAGAGTGACATCATTGCGTCAACAAATCAATCAGCAGTATACTACTTGGCCTAGTCATATTGATGCTAATAGGCAAAAATCTCATCATACTCGGGTTGTAGTGATTTTGCCAAGTAAGACATGTTCTTGGATCAACATCTAATGTTGATCCCGGAACAACATTCCTGTCCAAAAACATAGTCCTATCCATAATTTATCAGTATGTAGCCCTGTTGGAAAAAAATACATTTTTATTTTACTTTTATCAAGATTTATTTTTGTATTGTTTTTGTGTTTATTCAATATATATTGTATGTGCTCTACTCGTGAGTATTGAGAAACATAACTTTATATTGTTGATGATGTATAAAGTTTAGCTAGGCTCTGATTGGGTAATTTTACATGTCAGTTCGGTTTGAGATATGTGATTGGTCAGGGGGGGCGGGAGGAGGGAGTGCGAGAGAAGGGGGACGCAGATGAAACGGAGAGTGACGCAGTTATGGATATAGTGTTAATTCGGTTATAATAAGTGACCGAAGTGAGTGAAGTGAGTTTATGTAACTTCGTACAGAAGTTAGTTTTGAACTCCTGCCACCTTTGTGATCGTGTATGTGCATGTAATGCAGAAACGGGGCTGTGACGCACTTATTATTAACTGAATCGGAATAACCGGAGACTGAGCTCCTCCGGCCGCGTTGGATTCCCATATCCAGGCAGCGCTTCAGGTAGCCTGGAATTCCTGAAAGCTCCCCTGGCATCGCTGGATTCCCAGATCGGGACCGCACGGTGATGTTATGTCTAAAACCTGATGCAGCCGCGGTTTTCTCCGTCCTTGACTCTCCGCGTGGATCCTTTCGATGGACTTATATATGAGCAATCGTGAGTAATAACGTTGTTTCCCATCAATGTTGGATCTATCAAGAGTGAAGCGGCAATGTTGTTTTTAGGCCTCAACGCACACGAGCGTCATTCAGGCCTGCACCGTATTTTATTTATTTATTTTGGGTTTGATACATTTACAAGAGTCTGGGCCCAGTGAAGTTTACTAACTGACAGAAAAGTCACGTAAAGTGGTGTAAAAGTGTGAAATAGACACAAAGTGAGTCCTGTAAAGTTATATATTGTGAAAAAACACATGGTTTGAACATTCAATTTCTCAGTTTAAGTGAAAATTCAAGTAAAAGACAACCAACGATTATTTGAACATTTGATTCTTTATTTATTTTATCTTCTGTCTAAGTTAACAGGTTGTGAGATTACTGCATTATTTAATTTTAAAAGCTAACCAGTAAATGAACCCAGGGCACTCTAAACATAGGGACGTATAGAGTGCTACATATAAATTGGAGGCACCGCTGGGATCATTTCCCATTTTTCTAGATATAGTGTGTTATTGTGAGAGACACATTGATTACTCAGTATGGATATTCCCAAAGATGTAACCATAGTTGAGCTCATTGAATGGTGTGAGGGCTTAGGAGTTAACCCCGCCCATGCTTTTGTGCTAAGTGGAGTGCCCATTGATCTAGAAGTATCAGACATCGAAGATTTTGCACAAACAGTAAAAGTTTTTGGGAAAGTACGAGTAAGGGGTGAAAAGTGCTACTCTCAGATGCAATGTAAAATTGTGCTGTGTGAGTGCAAGCAGCCAGTAAGCCCAGAACATACCCCACCTGAGATTAGACCTGCTAGTGGAGAATTTCCCTGGAAGATAATACTTCTCACTCAAAAAGAGACTGAGCCAGAGCAGTTTTCTGATAAATTTCGCAAGTTATTGCAAGAGGAAGGCAAGACTATGGATGATGTGAGAGCTCTTTTCTCCCCAGAACCTCTTCAAGGAAGTTCACCTGATAGTATCATCAGAGCAGTTGGAGATCTTCTTGAGAAAACCATGAGACCTAGCAGTGATACTAATGCTTTCAGGCGCTTGAGAACATTTTCTGGGAGCATTCCCACTCCTCCAGGTGAAGAAAGCCTAGAACATTGGCTTGCCCAAGCACATTTAATGGTTGAAGAGTGTAGCTGTTCCAACAGAGAAAAACGCACAAGGATAGTTGAAAGCTTAAAGGGTCCTGCTCTGGATATTATTCAAGCAGTGAGGCTAAACGATCCCGATGCAACCCCTTCTGATTATCTAAAGGCATTGGAGAATGCTTTTGGTACTCCTGAGTCAGGGGAGGATTTGTATTTTGCCTTTAGATCTATGCACCAGCAGTCTGGTGAAAAGTTGTCTGATTTCTTGCAAAGACTAGAGAGATCTCTTAGAAGAGTTTTGCACCGAGGGGGAATATCTCCTCTACGCATGGACCAAGTTAGGCTAGAACAGCTTATTAGAGGTTCTGCACAATCAGACATGATAATGGTGCATTTGAGGCTCAGGGAGAGAAAAGAGAGGCCTCCTACTTTTTTGCAGTTGTTGAATGAGATCCGAGAGGAAGAAGAATATGAAGCCTCACGTCGTAAGCTGAATCCTACAGTGAGACAGGTTCATGCTACCAAAGAGACAAAATCAAATTCTTCTGAAATTCAAGAGCTGAAAGCCGAAATCAAAGTATTGACTTCTAAGTTGAAGAAAAGAGATGCTGAGCCAGAAACAAAACCAAAAAACATTCAAAAGCCAACTGAAATGGAAACAGAGAGTGATGTTCAAATTTTACAGAAACAAGTGAAACAGCTCCAGGAACAGCTTAGTGTAATGACAGTGTCACCAGGTACATCAGTTTCTAGAGAGTTCCCAAGGAGGGATGGCAGAAGCAAATCTAATAGTAACAGGAAACCTCAGTTACCTCCTGAAACATCAGATTTTTTCTGTTACAGATGTGGCGAGGATGGCCATATTGCCACTCATTGCAATTCTTCTGAAAACACTGCAAAAGTCATTCAAAAGCTGATCCGTGCTCTTCGGAAGAGTAGGGCTGGAAAGGAAACACTGTCAGCAGCGACAGAGAACTTCTCTGTTAGACAGGGAAAAGTAGAATCTCTTAAGCCATGTCACTTACCTGAGGGTTTAGTGGGTCCATCTCCTCTTGCTAGTGTCACGCTTGGAGGTCAGCCATGCAAAGCCCTGCTGGACAGTGGATCTCGTGTCACTATAGTGTTTGAAAGTTGGTATCAGCAGTACCTTTCACATGTTCCTCTTATGCCTCTTTCAGACCTTGCCATATGGGGTCTCAGTGATTCCACTTATCCTTATAAGGGGTATATAGCTGTTGAATTGGCTTTTCCTGATGTCAAACAACTCTCTGACGAGAAGATTCAAATCTTGGCATTGGTCTGTCCAGATCCCAAAAGTCCAGATCCAGTTTCAGTCATTCTTGGCACAAATACTTCCAAGCTCAACACTCTGTTGGCTCACTGCAAAGAATTGGTCAATAGCAGTACTGTCAAATCGCTGAGAATTCTTCCTTATGAGTTGAATGTTCCCAACCAGTCTTTGACATCCAACAGCAAACTACCTTCTGATGTTGTTGGGCTAGTGAAATGGGTGGGTCCAGGACCATTAACCATTCCTCCTCGCAGTACTAGTTATGCTGTGTGTAAAGTCATGCCACACCAACCTCTAGCCAATCACATTCTTCTTGTGGAGACGCCAGAAGATAGTCAACTTCCTGCTGGTGTCCTAATGCCTTCTCTGGTGATGACTCCTTCTTCTGTGGATGTGGATAATTTCCTTGTACCCCTTCAAAATGAATCTCACAAGGGAACCGCAATTCCTATTGGTACTTTAGTGGCTCGAGTTTGTGTTGTAGACACTGTCACAGTGCCACAGAAATCAGTTTCGGAACATCAAGCCCTAGACCCTAGCTTATTTGACTTTGGTGATTCGCCAATTCCAGAAGTCTGGAAAACACGCCTTGTCAACACGCTTTCACAGAGAGCTGGAGTTTTTTCAGTAGATGAATGGGATGTTGGACTAGCCAAGGGGGTGAAACACCACATAAGACTCAGTGATTCTAAGTCATTCCGAGAAAGATCCAGGCGTATAGCTCCGGCTGACATTGAGGATGTTCGGCGTCATTTACAGGAACTGTTGGCCGCAGGAATAATCAAAGAATCACGCAGTCCTTACGCATCTCCCATAGTCGTCGCAAGGAAGAAAAATGGCCGAATACGCATGTGCATTGACTATCGTACATTGAACTCCCGCACAGTACCTGATCAGTACACCATGCCCCGTATTGATGATGTTCTTGATTGTTTGACGGGTAGCAAATGGTTTTCCGTTTTGGATCTGCGGAGCGGATATTACCAGATTGCAATGGCGGAAGAAGATAAGGAGAAAACGGCATTCATTTGTCCGTTGGGTTTCTACCAATTTGAGAGGATGCCGCAGGGGATTACAGGAGCTCCAGCGACATTCCAACGATTGATGGAGGCTGCAGTTGGAGACATGAATCTGTTACAGGTACTGGTCTACCTGGATGATTTGATAGTGTTCGGGAGAACCCTTGAGGAGCATGAACAACGCTTGTTGAAGGTACTGGATAGACTAGAGGAGTGTGGCCTCAAAATTTCACTTGATAAGTGTCAATTTTGCCAACCCCAGGTGAAATACCTGGGCCATATTGTTTCTGCAGCTGGTATCGCAACAGACCCTGAAAAAGTGAAGGCAGTTCTTGACTGGAAAAAACCTGTAGATTTGAAGTCGCTACGATCATTCCTTGGGTTCTGTGGATATTATCGGCGTTTCATTGCCAATTATTCATCTATTGTCAGACCCTTGACTGAATTAACTAAGGGTTATCCACCAACTCAGAAAAGAAAGAAGTCTGGTAGCATTGAAGAAAAACAGTACTTCAAAGAGTCAGAACCCTTCACTGATAGATGGGACAAAGAATGTGATGATTCCTTTGAGAAAATTATAAATTGCCTCACTAATGCCCCAGTGTTAGCTTTCGCTGACCCAAGCAAACCATACATCTTACACGTGGATGCGAGCTTGGATGGGTTAGGTGCAGTGCTTAATCAGGAACATCCTGAAGGTCTCCGTCCTGTTGCTTTTGCCAGCCGAAAGCTGAGTCAGTCGGAACGTAATTACCCTATACACCAGCTAGAATTCCTTGCTGTGAAATGGGCCATTGTGGATAAGTTCCATGATTACCTTTACGGTGCTAAGTTTACAGTGAGGACAGATAACAACCCTCTCACATACATACTTACAACTGCCAAACTTAATGCCACAGGCCATAGGTGGTTGGCTGCGTTAACTACGTACGACTTTGATATAGAGTACAAACCCGGAAGAAGCAATGTGGATGCTGACCTCTTGTCGCGGAATGCTCAGGATTATCAGGTTGAATGGAAGAAGATACCCCTTTCTGGAGTGAAAACTCTTTGTCGCCAGGTTTGTGTCAGTAGGAATGATGACACCTCCAGATTTATAGATCAGCTTGGGGCTTCCCCTGAAGCCATCCCAGATGTCTTTGCTTTTCCAACACACATTGGTGTTGGTCCACTTCAACCTTTAAGTAGAGAAGAATTGATAAAAGCTCAAAGATGTGATCCAGCCATTGGGGTTGTGATGAAACAGATGGAGGCTAGAAAGTCCATGTCTGATCTGAAAACAAAAGATCCTGTCCTTATGATACTTCAGCGAGAGAGTCCTAAGATCCAGATGAAAAAAGGACTTCTATACCGAATCATCCAAAGATCTGGAAAAGAAGTGTGTCAGTTAATTCTACCAGAACAGTACAGGCCTATAGTTCTAAAAGCTATGCATGATGACCTAGGTCATTTCGGAGTCGAGAGAACAATGGATCTCATAAAGGACCGATTTTATTGGCCCAGAATGGCCTTTGAAATTACACAGTACATCAAGAATTGTGGTAGATGTGTTGCTCGTAAGACAGTGCCAAAAAGAGCTGCGCCCTTACAGCAGATCACGAGTACAGGCCCACTTGATTTGGTGTGTATAGACTTCTTGTCTATAGAGCCAGATTCTAAAGGAATCTCAAATGTACTGATAGTGACAGATCACTTCACCAGATATGCTCAAGCTTTCACAACCAAAGATCAAAAGGCTTTAACCGTGGCAAAGGTCCTGTTCGAAAAGTTCTTTGTGCATTACGGATTTCCTAATCGAATCCATTCTGACCAAGGACGCGATTTTGAAAGCCAGGTCATTAAAGAATTGCTAGGGATGCTGGGTATTCGTAAGTCCAGAACTTCGCCGTATCACCCACAAGGAGACGCCCAGCCGGAAAGGTTTAACCGCACACTTCTGTCCATGCTCGGAACTCTCGACCCAGACAAAAAGTCAAGGTGGAGCCAGTATGTATGCCAGCTGGTCCATGCATATAACTGCACCAAAAATGATGCTACTGGTTTTTCGCCTTACTACTTGATGTTTGGCCGAGAGGCAAAGCTCCCCATTGACTTGTGTTTCGTAATATCTCCTGAGGGTGAAGATGTTAAATACCATCAGTACGTGGATCAAATGAGACGAGAGTTGAAAAGTGCTTATCAACTGGCAATGAAGGAAGCATCTAAGAATCATCAAAGAAACAAAAAACACTATGATTCTAGAGTGCGAAATCAAACTCTCGAAGAAGGTGATCGAGTGTTGGTGCGTAATCTAGGGCTCACTGGAAAACACAAGCTGCAAGATAGGTGGAATCCATTGCCTTACCTGGTGATAGAAAAGCTTCCTAACCTACCTGTTTACAGAGTCAAGCCTGAACGGGGATTAGGTGTTGTGAAAACGATACACCGTGATCACTTACTGCCAATTGGTTATTTGGTGAGGCTGCCTGTGAATGTTCCCCAAACCCCAAAAAGTCAGAGGCCGATGACTCGAGCACAAAGGGCAAAAAGATTAAGAGAAATGAATGAACAAAGTTCAGCACAAAGTGGTAACTATGAAGAGCAAGATGAGTGGAACCTTGAGTCTGAAGAGGAAGATCTTTATCCCTTACCACAACTTACCTTTCAAAGAACTGGGTTATGGGATAGACCCGTTGAGTCTGAGAATGACTTACCTGCTCCAAATGATACCCCAGTTGTCACTGTTGAAGGAGATCCAGTTCCAGAAGTATCTGAGGAAGAGGATGAACAAGAAGAGTTAGTTCAAAGTGGAGAAACAGAGAATCCTCTATCACCTGTCCCGGAACCTGTGGTGGACACAGAACTAGAAGAGGGAGACGTCCTTGTTTCTAGTGTCTTGGATAATGAGGTGGAGTCTATCTGTGAACCAAAAGAACGTAGAAAAGTAAAGCCTGTCATCCGCCTTAGTTACGATGAACTTGGAAAACCAATAAACAGACCCATTACAATAATACATAGAGGTATGATGATTCAGATCTCTTATCAGTAAGAACTTTGATAAGCTTGACTTACCTTGTAACTTGAAGCCCCCTTGATATTTACCTTTCTTACTTACCTTTCAGGGTGTAGATAATTGAGTGCCCTTAAGTCTCATGGGGACATGAAGACCTTCTAGAAGGGGGAGGGTGTAGCCCTGTTGGAAAAAAATACATTTTTATTTTACTTTTATCAAGATTTATTTTTGTATTGTTTTTGTGTTTATTCAATATATATTGTATGTGCTCTACTCGTGAGTATTGAGAAACATAACTTTATATTGTTGATGATGTATAAAGTTTAGCTAGGCTCTGATTGGGTAATTTTACATGTCAGTTCGGTTTGAGATATGTGATTGGTCAGGGGGGGCGGGAGGAGGGAGTGCGAGAGAAGGGGGACGCAGATGAAACGGAGAGTGACGCAGTTATGGATATAGTGTTAATTCGGTTATAATAAGTGACCGAAGTGAGTGAAGTGAGTTTATGTAACTTCGTACAGAAGTTAGTTTTGAACTCCTGCCACCTTTGTGATCGTGTATGTGCATGTAATGCAGAAACGGGGCTGTGACGCACTTATTATTAACTGAATCGGAATAACCGGAGACTGAGCTCCTCCGGCCGCGTTGGATTCCCATATCCAGGCAGCGCTTCAGGTAGCCTGGAATTCCTGAAAGCTCCCCTGGCATCGCTGGATTCCCAGATCGGGACCGCACGGTGATGTTATGTCTAAAACCTGATGCAGCCGCGGTTTTCTCCGTCCTTGACTCTCCGCGTGGATCCTTTCGATGGACTTATATATGAGCAATCGTGAGTAATAACGTTGTTTCCCATCAATGTTGGATCTATCAAGAGTGAAGCGGCAATGTTGTTTTTAGGCCTCAACGCACACGAGCGTCATTCAGGCCTGCACCGTATTTTATTTATTTATTTTGGGTTTGATACATTTACAAGAGTCTGGGCCCAGTGAAGTTTACTAACTGACAGAAAAGTCACGTAAAGTGGTGTAAAAGTGTGAAATAGACACAAAGTGAGTCCTGTAAAGTTATATATTGTGAAAAACACATGGTTTGAACATTCAATTTCTCAGTTTAAGTGAAAATTCAAGTAAAAGACAACCAACGATTATTTGAACATTTGATTCTTTATTTATTTTATCTTCTGTCTAAGTTAACAGGTTGTGAGATTACTGTATTATTTAATTTTAAAAGCTAACCAGTAAATGAACCCAGGGCACTCTAAACATAGGGACGTATAGAGTGCTACAAGTATAATCAAAAGGGGAAATGATAGGTGAATAAGAATGGCATAAAAGCATCTAACCCTTGTTGTAAACCTATATATATATATATATATATATATATATATATATATATATATATATACAGTTGGTACGTCAAAGTATTCAGACTCTTTGTTATATTGCAGCCATTTGCTAAAATCATTTAAGTTCATTTTTTTTCCTCATTAATGTACACACAGCACCCCATATTGACAGAAAAACACAGAATTGTTGACATTTTTACAGATTTATTAAAAAAGAAAAACTGAAATATCACATGGTCCTAAGTATTCAGACCCTTTACTCAGTATTTAACCCTTTATAACAGAGTTGTTGTGAAGCCACTCCTTCGTTATTTTAGCTGTGTGCTTAAGGTCATTGTCTTGTTGGAAGGCAAACCTTCGGCCCAGTCTGAGGTCCTGAGCACTCTGGAGAAGGTTTTCGTCCAGGATATCCCTGTACTTGGCCGCATTCATCTTTCCCTCGATTGCAACCAGTCGTCCTGTCCCTGCAGCTGAAAAAACACCCCCACAGCATGATGCTGCCACCACCATGCTTCACTGTTGGGACTGTATTGGACAGGTGATGAGCAGTGCCTGGTTTTCTCCACACATACTGCTTAGAATTAAGGCCAAAAAAGTTCTATATTGGTCTCATCAGACCAGAGAATCTTATTTCTCACCATCTTGGAGTCCTTCAGGTGTTTCTTTAGCAAACTCCATGCGGGCTTTCATGTGTCTTGCACTGAGGAGAGGCTTCCGTCGGACCACTCTGCCATAAAGCCCCGACTGGTGGAGGGCTGCAGTGATGGTTGACTTTCTACAACTTTCTCCCATCTCTCGACTGCATCTGTGGAGCTCAGCCACAGTGATCTTTGGGTTCTTCTTCACCTCTCTCACCAAGGCTCTTCTCCCCCGATAGCTCAGTTTGGCCGGACGGCAAGCTCTAGGAAGGGTTCTGGTCGTCCCAAACGTCTTCCATTTAAGGATTATGGAGGCCTCTGTGGTCTTAGGAACCTTAAGTGCAGCAGAAATTTTTTTGTAACCTTGGCCAGATCTGTGCCTTGCCACAATTCTGTCTCTGAGCTCTTCAGGCAGTTCTTTTGACCTCATGATTCTCATTTGCTCTGACATGCACTGTGAGCTGTAAGGTCTTATATAGACAGGTGTGTGGCTTTCCTAATCAAGTCCAATCAGTATAATCAAACACAGCTGGACTCAAATGAAGGTGTAGAACCATCTCAAGGATCATCAGAAGAAATGGACAGCACCTGAGTTAAATATATGAGTGTCACAGCAAAGGTTCTGAATACTTAGTACCATGTGATATTTCAGTTTTTCTTTTTTAATAAATCTGCAAAAATGTCAACAATTCCATGTTTTTCTGTCAATATGAGGTGCTGTGTATACATTAATGAGGAAAAAAATGAACTTAAATGATTTTAGCAAATGGCTGCAATATAACAAAGAGTGAAACATTTAA
>NW_025953528.1:0-20312 GCF_018812025.1 Megalobrama amblycephala | reverse complement strand
CACCCCACCACTGGCTGCGCAACCTCAGTCTGCTCGTCTCAGAGGGCACCCGTCTGCGTCGTCCTCTGCCCCTGCTAAGACTGCAAAGTAGCAGCCTCTCTCTGCCAGACAGCAGGGAGCAACGATCGACCTGAAGGACACGTACTTTCATGTCTCAATTCTGCCTCGCACAGACCCTTCCCACGGTTTACGTTTGAGGGTCGGGCATATCAGTACAAAGTCCTACCCCGCGGCTTTACCAAGGTCTTGCTAGTGGCTCCGTATTGGCCCACTCTGACCAGGTTTTTGGAACTGACGCTCCTTGCAATGGTACCTCCTTGGCCCATTCCTCTGAGGAAGGACCTTCTGACTCAGAGATGGGGCACCCTATGGCACCCGCGTCCAGACCTTTGGACCTTTCGGTGACTCTCACTTTATCATGAGACCCCGGCCTGGATATGTGCCCAAGGTTCCTACCACTCCCTTCAGAGATCAGGTAGTGAACCTGCAAGTGCTGCCTTCGGAGGAGGCAGACCCAGCCCTGGCTTTGCTCTGACCCGTCCGCACTCTACGCCTGTACGTGGATAGAATGCGAAGCTTTAGGACCTCAGATCAGCTCTTTGTCTGTTACGGAGGCCAGCAGAAGGAAAAGGCTGTCTCCAAGCAGAGGATGACCCACTGGATAGTGAATGCCATTGCCTTGGCTTATCAGTCCCAAGGCGTGCCTTGCCCGCTCAGGTTAAGAGCTCACTAGACTAGAGGAGATGCCTCTTCCTGGGCGCTGACGCACAGAGCCTCGCTGACAGATATCTGTAGAGCTACGGGCTGGGCGACACCCAACTAGATTCTATAGCCTTCGTGTGGAACCAGCATCTTCCCGTGTACTCGCTTCCAGTAGCCAGTAATGCGAAGAACCCGTTCTAGTGTCGGCTTGCTATGCCACTCCCGCCCCCTGGATAAGTGCATCCATTTGCTCCAGTAGAGTTCCCCACTTGGTGAACCCTGTCGAGTTCCTCCGCCTCCCCTTGTGACTCGGACATTGTGGAGTGTCTGATGCCAGGCCAAACGTCCGTCTCTGACATTGATGTTTGGCTGGGTGCCATATGTTGTGCCTGTATCTTTCCCTTAGCAGAGCCAGCTCTGCTGTCACCTGTCAGATCTCCCCCTATCTATAGGGTAGGTTGTGGCCCCAGCAGCGTCCCCTATGGGTTCGCTTCCCCAGTGTTGTCTAAGTCTTACAGTAGTGGGTCTTGCGGAACAGCAGTAGGCTCTCTTGGTGTAAGCTCGCCTCCTGTGCAAAGTCAAGGAGGACAAGAAGCAGGTATTGCTAGTGGCTCCGTATTGGCCCACTCGGACCTTGCTCCTCACGACAGCACCTCCTTGGCCCATTCCTCTGAGGAAGGACCTTCTGACTCAGGGACGGGGCACCCTATGGCACCCACGTCCAGACCTCTGGAAGCTCCATGTCTTGTCCCTGGACGGGACGTGGAGGTTCTAAGTGATCTACCCCAGTCGGTCGTAGACACCATCACTTCCGCTAGAGCTTCATCCCTTCGAAGCTCTCACTCTGGAGGGTAAACCCTTTGAAGGGATTAGGGCATAGGGATGAGCCCTTCCGAATGGAATGTAGGGCGAAAGTACATAGAAGTGTGCCATTTGGGATTCAGCCTCGGTTTCTGAGATTTTCGATTTCCGAAGGCAGAGCATACATGAATATTCATGAGTTTCTCAGTTGATTATTCCATAAGGGTAACTATATTTTTAGTGTCACAGCTGATTTATGCCTAACAGTTTATAATGTTTTCATTAGTAGGCCTATGTACGTTTTGTGCAGTTGTCTGTAACTGTATGACTGGCACTATGTGTAACAGCAGAACAACCTTAGGCTATCGTCTACAATGAGTTGAGCTCATTGTTATCTTCCTTATTTGTACCTTGCAATGTTTTAAAACTCGGTCTTTTGTTAGTTGTTATCATTGAGTACATCACTGCCTGTAACAACTGAAATAAACCTGTATAAATGTTTATGAGGATTAATATCTATTCTGGTATTGTTCTTAAATTCTTGTTAATTTTGATATATATGATGTATTGCTGTTCAAAAGTATAGTATTAATAAAATTCTTTGTTTAGGCTCACCAAGGCTGCATTTATTTGATCAAAAATAGAAAACAAATCTGTTTTTGCCTATTTTCATGAATTTTAATATAATTTTATATAATTTATATAATTTATATTTATATATTATTTTAATTTATTTAAAAAATATTGTACATAACACATTTCTCTTAAAAATAGATATTCATTTGTGTATTTATATATACATACTAATTACACACAGTACTCACACATATTATGCAAACTCAAACTTTTATTATGTATGTGATTAATCATGATTAATCGTTTTCTTTTTTTTTTTTTAAATATCTATTTAATCCTTGTTGAATAAAATTAATATAAAAATAATTTGGGGGGCACTGTAAGATACATGTGTTGTTGTTGTTAAAAAAATTGTTTTAAATAAATAAAAAATTGTCATTAAAAATTAAAGAGTGGTAAATATGTCAAAATCTTTAAGACTAAAAATGTTGTTTTTGATCTGAGAATAGTTTTCTTATGTGTCATATTTTTGTACATTAAGGGACTATTAGCTAAAGTTTGTTGTTGGCATGTCCATGGCCCATGTTTTTGTATAAAACCAAATATGTTTTGATCCAACAGTTTAATAGATTCAACAGTCCCTGGGACTGGGACACTTTTTGCCATTGAGATGACTGGTGAAAATGTTTCCCAATCAACCTGAATTCATGGCAAATAATGAATGTTTTGTTGTGTAACAAAATAAATTGTCCATTTATATCAGTAATGATCATCATTGTATATCCAGGTACACAAGTGACACATGGTCAAAAGAATGGATGGCAGAGAATAACAAAGGGTTGCAAAATAGGCCACTTTTTGGACATTATTTCTTTCATTTCCAGAGGGATGACCCAGTTTTAAATCTTCATAAGGTAACAGAAGTAGCAATACATCATTCAAATGGCAGCTGCGTGTATTTAACAATATTTTATTTATTTATTTATTTTCCTGTAAGAAAATCAGTAGGCTAGCCCATAATCCAACCGAACTCATTTATACGGTGGCCCAGTAGTGCACAACACAACGAAATTAAAAAAGCAAACATAAGTTCACAACACAACGAAATCGAGACACAACACAACAGAATCGAGCCACAACACAACGGAATAAAGCCACAACACAACGAAATCGAGCCACAACACAACGGAATCAAGCCACAACACAACGGAAATGCTCCCGACCACTAGGGGGCTCTCAGAGCTCGGTAAAGTTAGTTTTCCTTGCCACTGTTCTATAGAGTCGGCAGTAATATCAATACCACGATTAGTTTAAACAGTATGTAACCACTGCATATCGACATGAAATATTAATTCAATATCACCTACGTGCAAAATACCTTCATATTTAGGCCTATACTTGTGAATGATTTGACGCGCTACCACGGCGCATGATGAAGGGAACGTCTGCCAATCCCACTAAGTGGTTAAAACGTATAATTTGTATTCATTAAAATTACTTTTAACATTTAAAAACAGACATATTCAAATTCCAAAGCTTGTCAGTCTTACCAACAGGAACTAACAACCTTTGGAATTTGAACATGTCTGTTTTTAAATGTTAAAAGTAATTTTAATGAATACAAATTATACGTTTTAACCACTTGGTGGAATTGGTGGATGTTCCCTTTATCATGCGCCGTGGTATCGCGTCAAATCATTCACAAGTATAAATATGAAGCTATTGTGAACGTAGTTGATTTTTAATTAATATACCATGTCGATATACAATGCTTACATACTTAAAACTAATCATGGTATTGATATCTTTGTAAAACTGTCGACTTTATAGAACAGTGGCAAGGAATAGTAATATTACCTAGCTCTGAGAGCCCACAAGTGGTCGGGAGCATTTCCGTTGTGTTGTGGCTTGATTCCTTTGTGTTGTGGTTTAATTCCGTTGTGTTGTGGCTTTATTTCGTTGTGTTGTGGCTTGATTCCGTTGTGTTGTGGCTTGATTCCGTTGTGTTGTGGCTTATTCCGTTGTGTTGTGGTTTAATTCCGTTGTGTTGTGGCTTGATTCCGTTGTGTTGTGGCTTTATTTCGTTGTGTTGTGGCTTGTTTCCGTTGTGTTGTGAACTTATGTTTGCTTTTTTAATTTCGTTGTGTTGTGCACTACTGGGCCACCGTACATTTAGGTGTTCTGGGATGCTTGGTTTTACTGTGCGGTTGAAAAATTAAACCAAACGGAAACCATGAAAAGAAAATAGTTTCAGCAACATTTTCAGCATTTGTCACCAACCGGAAATCCAGATAATGTTGTTTTGTTTTTAAACCGAAAATCTCGGAACACCGTACCAATTCTACATGTGTGTAAACACTGCAGATCACTGATTGGTCAGAGAGAATCGTCATTCGTCACTACCAGCATCATTGGATTTATACACCCGCTAGCTAGATTTAAATAGCGAGTAACAGCCACAGCAGTATCATTTGTTCGCGAAACGATTTGTTTTAAACTACCGTCGCACGCAACTTGAAAAAAGAAATGGATGTATAGTGGTTAGTAGACGAGGTGCGGGTCCACGACAGTAGAGGCAGCGCAACTATAACGATCTACTAACTGCAGTGGAAAAGCAAACCGAAAGTAAGCGAGCCGAACCACGTGGTGAAAAAGTTCTACTATAGATGGCGCGAACCCCTGCGAGAACTTCGATGATGCCAACTCTGAATCAACATGCACCACTGCCAAATTTTCTTTATAACGTTATATTGTATTGCAATCATGATCACAACTTGTAGTTGCTTTAATGAGATCATTGTTTCTGCCTTACTGAATACATAATGTTAGCTAACTGTATGATTTATATTATTTTAGCACTTTACATTTTTGACATATGGACATTACTTGGACACAGTCACCGCTGATAACAGATTACTCTAAATTGTAATGTAGAAACGTGCATGTTTCTGTAAAGCTGCTTTGAAACGACATGCATTGTGAAAAGCGCTATAAAAATAAATGCAAATTGAATTAAATTGAAAATTCATGATACTCAGAAGTACAGTCTTACTTTCCACAATGTGCAGCAGTCAAGACAAACTCATTAGAAATTAGGAATCCGCCGCAGGTATGTTGAGAGTTTTTCTGAAGAGAAACCATGTAAGGTCTGGAGTGGGGGATGGCCTCCTTGCCATTGATCACTATACCCACATGAGATGAAAGAGATGCTGCTATAAGTAACTTATTCAGCACCAATTAATTATTATTAAAAACCAGTAGGCTATGCTGTTATAATCAGTCTCACCAGCGAAGGTCAGGTGTGGCAGCAGAGAGGCCAGCAGGAGCAGAGAGATGATGGTGATCATGATGAAGACGACAAACACTGAATGTCTGCAGAAGAAGCAGAGTATAACTGTTTGTGGGGACTTTCTCTCTTTGTGATGTCAACACCTTGGGAATTTTTTTTCAAATCCTTGTGGTCTTATGTATAAAACCAAAACTTGTTACCATCATGTTTAAGAAGCTCATCTGGCAAGCACCAATAATGACACTGGTGTGTGGAAAAAAGCAAGGTCCAAAGTTTCTTTAAGGCACATAAGTTCATGCAATGGCCACTTTTGTAATACCCTGAGACACTTTTCTATGTTGGTAATATGTACAATATATCATTAAAATAGATGATTAAGACTGATTTAAAGGCTTCATGACATACATCAGCACTAAAATTTGAAGAAAAGTCTCATTTTAATGCGAATGGGACGCAGCACAAGTTTAATTTCCACACATAATCCTACAGAGGGCACAATTTCATAGCGTGGTCTTTGTGTTTGGCATACACTCTTTCTGTCAGAAGAGGCCTCTATAAACACATCTGATGTGAGTTTTTGGCTTTGCCAAACCATGAAAATGCCACAAAAAGTGACAAAAAAGTCAATATGAATGAAATTTTTTTTTTTTATAATATTCATTATACCTATATACTGTATTTCTTTATTACTAGTGTAGTATGAGTTTTAAGTATCTGATATACAGGTGCTGGTCATATAATTAGAATATCATCAAAAAGATTTATTTCACTAATTCCATTTAAAAATGGAAAAGTTTATTTCTTTTCATTTTGATGATTATAACTGACAACTAATGAAAATCCCAAATTCAGTATCTCAGAAAATTAGAATATTACTTAAGACCAATACAAAGAAAGGATTTTTAGAAATCTTTGCCAACTGAAAAGTATGAACATGAAAAGTATGTACAGCATGTACAGCACTCAATACTTAGATGGGGCTCCTTTTGCCTGAATTACCGCAGCAATGCGGCATGGCATGGAGTCGATCAGTCTGTGGCAATGCTCAGGTGTTATGAGAGCCCAGGTTGCTCTGATAGTGGCTCTTCTGCATTGTTGGGTCTGGCCAGGGATGGGCAGTATTTATGATACATGTATTTCAAATAAGTATTTCAAATACAAAATAGTATTTTGTCATTTGTATTTGATAGGGTTGATGAAAATGACTTTGTATTTTGTATACTTTAGTGTTTTGTATTTTTGTATTTTTAAAATACTGTAAAATACTTTGTAAGAAGTCTACATGATGACATCATAAAATTGCGACCTCTGATTGGTGCCTACTCAATAGTTTGCAGAGACTTGTTGCAATCAGAACAGAAAATTGATCCATATGGAAGAAGGTGGTCAAAAAACGTGCAGGCTGCCAGCTTTCCATCAATTTTTAGCATGAATTGCTATAATTTTTATCAGTTCATGTTAAGTTTTGGTGTTCATTTTGGTATACTAGGCTAAATAGTATACTAATTTACATAATGTTCTTGAAAACAATTATACCGAGCAGCAGCCCCCTATATTTATGATTAACAATCAAATGATTAATTGGTTAAAAACTAATTGCTATGAATACAGGTGCCATCAGTTATCTTCTTATAAATGAGTTGTTGTCATTGAGTCAGTGTTGCTGATGCAAAGTAGGCCCTTCATTAACAAACACCAAGTAAATAAATTAGGATACATTAAATTAGGATACATAAATTAGGAGTCATTTGCAAACATTATACTGTTGGTTACTTTAAAACTAACCTATATCTGGGAGATCACAGGGATATGTGAATATTTGTTCTGTTAAAGCCACAATATGTACATTTTCGCCTCTAAAGATCGCTAATTCAAAACAAAGGTGAAGCTCGATGACACCTTGATTTCACGGAATCATGAGATGTGTTGTCTTCACGTCTACAGCCGGTGGAAAAGAATCGGGACAGGACTCAGGCAAAAATCATGTTCATGGAGAGATTATTAACATTACTGTAGTATGAAGCAGAGCAGGGCCGAATGCTGTGAGAGCAGTAACGAGCCCACTGGAGCGATTACTAATGAGAGACGAGTGCGACACACAGCTCGACAGCAGCGTATCTTTTATTATGCCACAGTCACCGCTTCCGCTTCTTCCGGTCATGTGCGCGTAGGGTAAAGCAGCGCTGCGTATCATATTAGATACATTTGTGTGTTGAAAGTTGGTTTAGTGCTACTCTGTGCTTTCACTCGGCGACTGCTATGAGACACTTGTTGCACACTGCAGAAAGCTAGATCGATATTAGTCATGGTAAAACATGGTACTCAGGATAAATCAAGAAAACGAGATTCAAACAAAAAGAATTAGGGCCAGATTTACTAACAGCTTATGCCAGCGCAAACCCTCTTTTGGCGTTAAAAAACTACTGTCGGGATTTACTAAAGACATGCAGTATAAAATTAGCACTGAAAATGCGTGGACTGAGTTGTGTTTGTGGCTGACCTTATTGCATATGCATTTTTAGGAGTTTCCCTTTCAGATGCAAAATTAATTGGGAGGAGAGTATTTAAATGAATCAAACAATGTGATTTACTAATGTTTGCGCTCATCAATTTACTGGTATTTACACCATTATTTAACACCCTAAAAAAGCATGTCTGAACCCATTTTGTGACATGGCTGCAATTGTTACTGTTAGGAGGAGACACCGCAGAGAACAGAGAGCGCGTGGTAGAAGGATTATTAATTTCTTTGAAATGCCAGTGTAAGACTTTATCCGAACATATCGTTTGCCTATATCTATATCTATAGGCCAACATAGCTTGGCAAACTATATTATACAGTATATGTGTGTTTGTCAGATTACATGTTAAGTTGCGCCTGTGTCGACCCGCACCTGATAAGAACATCAGCATCAGGATTCAGCTGTTTATTTGCGGCCCAACTCTAATTTGCACTGCTCTTGGTAGATTGCGTTAGTCATTATGTAAATGATCTGACCATGTCTGTGTTCTTTAATTTGCAAGTCAGCAGATCACGTGCAAAACTTGCCACTCCCATCAACACGTTTGTGGAATTGCACTCTCACGATAATTTGCCCCTTTAGTAAATCTGGCCCTTAATGTGTTAAGCGATATAACATGATGAGTTTTCTGTCGATGAATGTATCCAAACATTTGCTTCCCTATCTAATAAAACTCATAATATACAGTACTAAAGTGTCTTTGATGTTTCCATGGTTTTTCGACAAAATAAAACGGGAAATCAAGGGTAATGATGTCATTTATAGGAGGTTAAAACTGCTTATTTCTCTGGATTTAGAATTCCTTGGAAACATTTGGGATAATGTAATACACAAGGCAACAAAAAATATAACATTGTTTTAGTGGTTTTTGAATATTTTAATCTAAAAATCCTACATATTTGTGCCTTTAACTGGTTGCATATGTCAGATTTGTTGTATGACTCGGGCAAAGAAAAGCTGTTGCTATCAAACGTTGTTTACTTAATCAAGTCAGTGTAATGGTGAAGGGATCGATCAAATGGACCAACTGATGGAAGGTTTGCGAAGACATTTCATGCTCCCTTGTAAATGTATTTTGTAGTATTTTCAAAATACAAAAATACAGTATTTTATTTTGATACATGGTATGACTGCTGTATTTTGTAGTTTATTTTGATACTTTTAAAATTAAGGCCCCGTCCACACGGAGACGCGTTTCTGTGAATACGCACAATTTTTTTATCGGATAGGCGTTTCGTCCACACAGATCTGGCATTTTCAAAAGGTTAAACCGCAAATTTTTGAAACCGGGTCCCAGAGTGGAAAAATTTGAAAACGCCGTCTTTGCCTTATCGTGTGGACGGGGCAATCCGTATATTTTCTGAAACGATGATGTCATCACCCCACGTGTCGACCCAAGTCAGACGCGCTAACACCACAAAACAGCACCAACAACAGCAATAGCAGACTCTACATGCTTGCGTTTGTGCTGCAGAAGCTACTGAGCCAAAATAAAGCGTTATTTCTAAGCTTTGATATAGTTTGTATTCAGCGCGCAAGGTTTATGCGCATGCTCCAAGTCTTGTTCACTGCTTTAAGTGCATTTCTGTGACAGAATTACAGTGCCACATAATGGTCTGGCATGTATACTACATCATTTTGAGTCGTTTCAGTGGGTTTGTGTGGACACAGATATTTTTTGAGACGAGGAAAAAAAAAGATCGGTTTAGGGTAAGCTCCGGCTTCGTGTGGACATAGCCTAAGGTATTTGGTATTTTATTTTAAAATACATTTTGATGTATTATTGCCCATCCCTGGGTCTGGCATATCGCATCTTCCTCTTCACAATACCCCATAGATTTTCAATGGGGTTAAGGTCAGGTGAGTTTGCTGGCCAATTAAGAACAGGGATACCATGGTCCTTAAACCAGGTACTGGTAGCTTTGGCACTGTGTGCAGGTGCCAAGTCCTGTTGGAAAATTAAATCTGCATCTCCATAAAGTTGGTCAGCAGCAGGAATGAGACAGCTGAAACCCATGTCTTACATACGTCTGTGCGTAGTGGTTCTTGAAGCACTGACTCCAGCTGCAGTCCACTCTTTGTGAATCTCCCCCACATTTTTGAATGGGTTTTGTTTCCAGGGTGCGGTTATCCCTATTGCTTGTACACTTTTTTCTACCACATCTTTTCCTTCCCTTCGCCTCTCTATTAATGTGCTTGGACACAGAGCTCTGTGAACAGCCAGCCTCTTTTTCAATGACCTTTTGTGTCTTGCCCTCCTTGTGCAAGGTGTCAATGGTCGTCTTTTGGACAACTGTCAAGTCAGCAGTCTTCCCCATGATTGTGTAGCCTACAGAACTAGATTGAGAGACCATTTAAAGGCCTTTGAGTTAATTAGCTGATTAGAGTGTGGCACCAGGTGTCTTCAACATTGAACCTTTTCACAATATTCTAATTTTCTGAGATACTGAATTTGGGATTTTCCTTAGTTGTCAGTTATAATCATCAAAATTAAAAGAAATAAACATTTGAAATATATAAGTCTGTGTGTAATGAATGAATATAATATACAAGTTTCACTTTTTGAATGGAATTAGTGAAATAAATCAACTTTTTGATGACATTCTAATTATATGACCAGCACCTGTAGAGTGTTTCTCACAGATTGTCTGACCACATGTGATGAGATCGCCCCCCCCCACAGGAAACCAAGCTTCTGAGAAGTTTTGAAACCATCTTTACACTGAAAAAAGTGTTTGATGTTTGTCACATCTGACAAACCGATCACAATGTCAAATTAAAATTATCTCCAAAAATCCACACATGCAATCAAAAGAGTGTTTTATGAAATAAAATGTTTATAAATCAAGCTCTTGCTTCACTCCTCCAAAAATACATTTTATCCAAGGCAGAAATTTGGAGATCCTGGTGTAGACATTGGGTAGTGTAGGGGAGTCACAGTTGTTTTTCTGAGTGAATGAAACGGCACCAACGGCAACATTGTTGCACACCAAAGGTCCTCCAGAATCACCCTGAGAAGTGGAAAAAGTTACAGGCTGTGAATAAAATTGAACAGCTATACTACAGTATTTTTGATTTGTCTATAATATACTTTGTACCTGACAGAATCCTCCACGACCATCTGCACACACCTGCACACACCATCCTTGAGGTGGAGTATGTTTTCCCCCAGTACTTCAGACATGCTCGCTGTACCATTGGTGATTTTTTTTTACCCCATCCTGCAACACTGCATTTGGCATTGGCCTTGATGTCCTTATCTTTCTTTGGTATGGAGATCCAGTTGACTTTTTTGCTCTTTTTGACCTTTACATGTAGCTACAGCACATAATTCAGTGATTAAAGCTGAGAAATTTCATAATAAAAACTGGATGACAAAATTCATTGTATTCTTTCAGGTATATACTTTCAGGTATGCTAGTATTTTATAATTTAAGTATAATTATTCAAATGATTGCTTGAGACTGCAGTTTTTATTCCAGTTCTACGATCACATTTCTATAAGGCTTTGTTCAGACAAAAATATTTTTTCAGACATATCTTAAATCAGTTTTTGTTTTGTTTTTTGTTTTTTTGTAATTTGAAGCAAAACAACCAAATAAACAAAAAACATACTAAATTAATGATGTTTACAATCCCTATTTGAACCACATCGATATGTGGTTTTCTGATCTAAATCCAGAATACATCTCAGTCTCTTAGACTCTATATGGTCAGATCAGGTTTCAAGTTGTTGTATATTGCTTGAGTCATTATATGGCCAACAATGTAGATACACCAGATATTGACATCACTGAATTAATTTCATCACATGTAAAATGAACTGTCAGTCCTATAAATCAGATCTGAAACCAAATTGAATTTGTGAACAATTTGAACAAAGCCTAGGAGATCAGGACATTCAGGATACTTTTCTCTTAATTCCTCACATGGTTAACAATTGTTTTCTTGCATTTTGCCATGCAAAACCTAGCTGAGTCATTTACCTGAAGTAGCATGATGTCATTTAGCAGACATTCAGACTCAAACGGGTGGATGTGGTAGAAATTGACAGCCTGACTAGAACCATGATTGTGATCATGAGCTCCAACCACAACTGTCAGCTTCTCTCCTCTGTCAAGATGAGAAAGAAAACATGCATTTTATTGGTATAAGTTCTGATCAAAACTGAGACTTGCATTTCAGGCCTGATCTATAACAATAAGTATTTACAACCATATTATTTTATTAACAAACTTTGTTATGATGCTTCCATTGTAAAGTTACAAACAAATAGCTCAACTTTAGCTTTAGTTTAAGTAAAATACATTTTGGGTTCAAACAATAATTGCCGGACTGCCTAGAAGTCGGGTATGCACTAGGTTGGGTACTATATGTGTAATTTCGAAAGTAGTCACACCAAGTGTAGACCCTTTTGCAGCAGTCCGGGACTCTTTGACTCACAATGAAATTTTACTGAACCGAACAAAAAACGCACTCTGTAAAGAAGTGTGCAGCCGTCATGACAAACTGTTCAGACACAAGGAAGCCACCGCATATGTGTTCATTATTTCTTTGTATAAAAACCATGTAGGGTCTTGAATGAGGCCTGGCTTCTGCGCCGTTCACTATACCCACATTCACAGATGCTGAAAGAGAAACTAACTTATGTTGGTTAAAAGAGAAATAGACTTGACTAAATGGACTTTCAGATGAAGTCATTGAGCGTAGTGAAAGCACTGCTAATAATTACATAACATTAAAAGTGCACATTTATGGTAAATGTAGAAAACGTAATGCAATAGGAGTTCAATATTTTCCATCAGACTTACATGGAAGGGTTGGATATGGTAGCAGCGTGACTAGCAAAGGCACAGAGACGATCATGATGCTGTTCTGAGAAGTTTTCTCTATAGTGCTGAAGTTCTCCTCAGTGTTGATGATGGTATTTAGCATAAAGTGGTCTGGTTTAGCCCCTTAGTAGTGCTCGTACTTCTTCTTTCAAAGCTTCCTGTGGGTCTCACTTTGCACTAAAGTGGAAAATATAGGTGTTATATTTGCGTTCTTGATGGTAGTAGACTAATCTGCCCATGTGTGATGTAATCCATGTCTAATATTTCTTGTAAATTCTGTTAGAGGTGAGAAATCAGTTGAGAGCTTAGTAAAACTGATACTCTATCTGTGGTTAGATCTCTAAAACTTTTGTTGGAAGATTTACAAAGCTCTTTATTTTACAACTCAAATCATGGCGGCTTTTCCAGGAATGTTTTTATATATATTATTATTATTATTATTATTTATTTATTTTGACCTGTCCGAAAAACTGTTTTATTAATAAAATAAAATATGAATTAATTTTTATGAAGCAGCACAATTAATGATATTATTCCTGTTTTGATGGGGTTTTTTATTACTGTACTTTTTAGCAAGAGTTTTGACTGGAAAGTGAGGATGTTGCCTAAATTAGTATATGGTGACAATGAAAGCACCTTGACTATAACTGATGCTTGCCATATGATATGTTTACTTAAAGAAGGTTTATGGAAGGTTTATTATAATTTCTTCCTTTTTTATAATTAGGCTACATGTAGACACATTTCAAATTTGTTCATGGATCCATTGAAGATATGCTGAAATCTTAGTATACACATTAGGACGCTCAGGTGAATTAAGCCCTGTATATAATTTCTTTTGTTTCTTACGTGTATACCATAGTCGAACGCACAGCCTCGCAAAGTATACTTCATTTCACTTGTACATAGTTAGTACGCACTTGGTTACTGATCACCTTCATTATCACCACCAGCTGTGTTCAATCACCCACCTCGTTTTTCTGCTCGTTTTAAGCCCCGTGTTTTCAGTTCAGTATTGTCCGGTATCGTTTGTGCTATGTGTGGTTGCGTTTCCTGTTTACCAGTTTGTGGATTTCCTTGCCTGTGGATTTATTAGATGACTTATTCTTGAATCTTCCTCGTCGTGCGTTTGTATACAATCATAACTGTAACAATTTGAGCTGAAGAAATTGAGTTTTATACCATATTTGTCTGATTTTATTCCTAATATTGACCAGCGGTTTTGCAGTGTTTAATCTTTCCTCATTTAAACGGATATGAGCCATACTTGAATGCATGAAAATTGAAGGTGTAACCAAGATGGCCACCAAGTGAAGTAATGTAAAATGACTTTTGTACCTCCCTTGTAATATTGTAATTATATATGGTTGAAAATGAGGACTCTTTGAATAAATGATACTTGCCATGTGATACTTTATTGAAAGTTACAAGAATTTAAGAACTTAATTCACATTTCTAATTTTTTTGTCGATCCATTCAAGATATGGTGAAATCTTAGTATACACATTAGGATAGTCAGGTGAATTGCAGAGCCTTTTATATGCAAATGATGTGACACCAACTGCAGTGTTTCCACAACCAAAGGACCTCCTGAATCATACTGTGGAGAAACAGAGATCAACACATCACTAAAGTGCATACTGTATCAGTTTAAACTTAAGTTCAGAAATTAGCTTAACTATTAAAGTGTGTGAATCATCTTTGTACATACACGGCAGGATCCACCAGGGCCATATGTGCACATCATCTGTGATTCTTTGTAGTAGTACCTTCCCCATTTATTGCTACATTCTGTGTTGTTCATTATAGACACATTTGCCTCCATTAGACGATTAGTCGGTAGGCCATTAATCGTCTGTCCTCCCCAGCCGGCAACACTACAGACAGTATCTGTTCCCACGTCTTCTCCTTTCTTTGGTAAGGGTATCCATTTAACATTGTTTTTGTTCGACTTTTTCCTGTAGCTGTAATTCAAAAACACAACCGTTAATAATAAAAGATTTAATCATCAAGACTGAACTGTGAGGTTAAAGCCCTGAAGGCAGAGGTGAATTTTCTTGCATAGTTTATGCAAATTTTACTTTAAGTGCCTCATAAAGTGCCCCTGTTTTGCTATACTGCTTGTATCACAGTGTATAAGTGCTGAGGAAGCCCCCAGAGTTGAAATTCAGATATGGTCATAGGCATTTCATTTCTAACTATAGACCAATCACAACATACTAGGCGTTTGACCAAACAGAGTAGAGTAGGCTCACGGAAAGGAATTTAAAGAGAGAAAATCTTCGAACGAACCATTTTCACACTGAGAAATGTGATGTGCAATGTATATTATGAGAAAATTTCTGCGGTGTATAGAAGTGACAATGAATTTATCAATGATTTTTTAGATATTCAGCATTTTACCCTTTTTTTTCCCTACACATAGCAAAAAAAAAAAAAAGAAAAGAAAAAAAAGAAGAAAGTAGGACATACTCTTTTTTTTTTGGCATTTTTCTTTATGTTAGAAAATAATCCTTTCTGTTATTTCTTACAGCAAGTAGTTGCAAAAGAAATTTAAGGGTCACAATTTAGCTACTGTATCCTGATCAGAAACTATTTGAACAACTAAAAACTAAAAATATTACAGGTTGTCACCTTCAAAAGCATGATGTCATTCCGACAAGGATTGAATAAGTAGTCTGGATGCGGTTCGTAGGACAGCACATCGATGCGATCTGAACTCTTGCTTAAGTCATGAGCACCAACCACAACCGTCAGTACCTCTTTTCTGTTAAAAGATAAAGTCATGATGGTCATTTATGTCATATGATACACGGTGTGGTTGCACTGCTGTCGTTGTGTCAGTCAAAAGTGATTTCTAAACAAGCTCTTACCCGTTCCAGCAATGTGCGGCAGTCAAGACAAACTGATCAGAAATGAGGAATCCACCACAGATATGATTCCTGTTCTTCTGAAGAGAAACCATGTAAGGTCTGGAGTGAGGTTTGGCTTCTGTGCCGTTCACTATACCCACATTCACACGAGCTGAGAGAGAGATAGTGCTGTCAGTGTGTGAACTTATTCAGCACATAGAGTTAAACATCATCTTAAAAATCATCATAATATACTGTTATATAATCACCAGTCTCACCAGTGAAGGTCAGGTGTGGCAGCAGAGAGGCCAGCAGGAGCAGAGAGATGATGATGGTCATGATGAAGATGACACTGATTTCTCATGGCAAAACACTGTATAAATATACTGTAAATGGGGGTGGAGTTACTGAAGTCTTTGTTCTTCTTGCAGTATGAGTAACAGAGTGATGAAAAGATAATGTTCCTGTTAATCTTTCCGGTCTTGCATTCAGTCTAATGATAGATAAGAACTAGGCATGTATGCATGCATTTTGGTACTGAAATATTTTACAGCTCAGAATACAGCTGGTATGTAGTTTGTTACCCTTAAAAGCACAATATCATTACAAAAAGGCCAAAATCTATCATTTTGATCCAGGATATACAAGGACTACTCTTACAATTATGTCATTATGGCTGAAAGGCATTCTATATCAACTTAATCAGCACATACCAATAAAACCCAGCTTATACTACAGCTTTCTAAAATGCTTGATTCTGATTGGTCGACACATTGAAAAAAAAAGTTCCAGGCAAGTCTTCACCACATTAAAGTTCCATGTCAGTTCTCCAAATTATTTCAATTATTTACAAGAGCTTTCCACGATGCGTGGATGTTGACTCCGTGATACATATTTTTTCCTCCCACCCCCCACCACCATGTCCCTTTGGGGGCTCCGTACATTTGTATATGTGATCTATCTATGTAAACAACAATAAGGTTGATCAAATTCTTTAATCAGTAGGAATCAGTATTTTGTGTATCAATTTTATTGTATTTATTGTTTTTTGTTTCCAAATCTTGTTCATGTTGTTTATGTGAGTGCTGAATATATATATTTTTGGAGTATTTTCCTTACATGATTCTATTATTAATTTGCTGCTAGTATTAAATCTGTTCTCCACTAACCTAAAATCTGGTCCATTGCTACAACCTATGTTGAGGGCATTTGTTACATGAAGAACGATAAAGCTTTCTGCAGAGTCATGAGCGTGGATATCCTTCCCTCGCATCATAACAGGGTGAAGCTAAGACGTGAGGGAAGGAAGCGAGGAAATGGGGATGTGCAAATATATTTTAGAAAAATATACTTGAAGTGCAAGTTCAGTTTATTTTTTAAAAGTGTATTTATTTGCACTTTATAAAAATATATTTGAGGTATATTTTAACTGTGTGCTGAAAATGATCATTGTAACAATGCACTGAAAGTATATTTAAAAAACACATTATTTAAAGGTGCCCTAGATTATGTTTTTAAAAGATGTAATATAAGTCTAAGGTGTCCTCTGAATGTGTCTGTGAAGTTTCAGCTCAAAATACCCCATACATTTTTTTTTATTAATTTTTTTAACTGCCTATTTTGGGGCATCATTATAAACGCGCCGATTTTATGCTGCGGCCCCTTTAAATCCCGTGCTCTCCGCCCACAGAGCTCGCGCTTGCCTTAAACAGTGCCTTAACAAAGTTTACACAGCTAATATAAGCCTCAAAATGGATCTTTACAAAGTGTTCGTCATGCATGCGGCATGCATGCGTCGGATTATGTGAGTATTGTATACTCTTATATTGTTTACTTCTGATTTTGAATGAGTTTGATAGTGCTCCGTGGCTAACGGCTAATGCTACACTGTTGGAGAGGTTGTGTTTATGCATTATACAGACTGCAAGTGTTTAAAAATGAAAATAACGACGGCTCTTATCTCTGTGAATACAGTAATAACCGATGGTAACTTTAACCACATTTAACAGTACATTAGCAACATGCTAACGAAACATTTAGAAAGACAGTTTACAAATATCACTAAAAATATCATGTTATCATGTCAGTTATTATTGCTCCATCTGCCATTTTTCGCTATTGTTCTTGCTTGCTTACCTAGTCTGATGATTTGGTTGTGCACATCCAGACGTTAATACTGGCTGCCCTTGTCTAATGCCTTTTATAATGTTGGAAACGTGGGCTGGCATATGCAAATATTGGGGGCGTACACCCCGACTGTTACGTAACAGTCGGTGTTATGTTGAGATTCGCCTGTTCTTCGGAGGTCTTTTAAACAAATGAGATTTATATAAGAAGGAGGAAACAATGGAGTTTGAGACTCACTGTATGTCATTTCCATGAACTCTTGTTCCCTTTCGATATTTCACTCGTACTGCGTATGGGGGAAAAGTCTCCCTTTTTCCCCGCCACTGAAGCCTTTTCAATAACGCAGTGTAACTGCACCGTCATTGGTTCACTCATAGACAAGTTGTTGAACCAATGGCGGCGCGGCTTATCTGCGCGGCCTATGAGAAGAGAGCGTGCGCACATTCCCGCCAAAAGGGGCGGGGTAATGTGCTATATAAGCGGGCGAGTCGCCATAGGCCATCAGTCCTTTCTCCTTCAGCGACGACTGAACTTCTCTTCGCTGATCCTCGCCGAAGCCTGCTCGCCGGGAAAGAAGCTCGCCGCCTGAGAAGACGCTTCGCCGCCATTGACAAGGCCCTGCAGCGGACCCAGCCTACTCGCCGGATCCCCGCAGCGCCCGCGCCCTCGCCGACTGCCGCCTTCGCACTGTCGACGAGCCGCCGCCTCCCGGCTTCCTGCGACCGGCCGCTTCTCAGCGGGTCTCCTGCCGCCATCCGGCGCGCCCCCTCTGCGGGGCAGAGCGGTTCAGCGCATGGAGATGGGCGAGCCCACGTCGGCTCAGCACCCGCGTGCCTCGCCCTCTCCCAGCAGAGAGCAATCCCCCGTCTTGTTCTCCCGCCCTGACCAGCGTCCCTCAGCAGATGCGAGCGACCTCGTCTCATTTGGCGGATCCGACGAAGAGCCCCTCTTCGACTCTGTGTCCATGGCAGCCTCTGAGCCAGAAGCCTGGGTTGGCGAGTCGGACGACCCCGCCCCCTGCCTTCCTTGGAGCCCATCGACCACGGTACGGGCATGGACGCCGAGCTCTTCCGTGTCCTGTCCAAGGCCGTCGAAGACCTCGACCTCGATTGGGCCCCTCCAGAGGAGCCATCTAGGAGCCGCCTGGATGAGTGGTTCCTCCCAGGTCGTCGTCAGGCCCCTCGCCAGCGCTCCGCTCCCTTCTTCCCAGAAGTCCATGAGGAGCTAACGAAGTCGTGGCGCGCCTCTTACTCTGCCCGCCTGCATACTTCACACCGCTCAGCCCTCACCTCTGTGGACGGCTCGGAAGAAAAGGGCTACGAGCATCTGCCGCCCTTGGATGAAGCAGTGGCCGCTCACCTCTGTCCTCCCGCGGCTGTGGGATGGAAGACGAAGAGAGCCCTCCCGTCCAAGCCCTGCAGGACGACCTCCGCCCTGGCAGGAAGGGCCTACGCCTCAGCGGGCCAAGCCGCTTCAGCACTACACTCCATGGCCATCTTCCAAGTATTCCAGGCCAAACTCCTCCGCTCATTGGACGAGTCCGGCACTGATGCACCTGCTTTTCGGGACCTCCGCAGCGCCACAGATTTAGCCCTGCGGGCCACGAAAGCCACGGCCCAGGCCATTGGCAGATCCATGGCCAGCCTCGTTGTGCTGGAGCGCCACCTGTGGCTGAACCTGATGAAAATTAAGGATCAGGACAAGACGGCCTTCTTGGATGCCCCCGTCTCTCCGTCAGGACTCTTTGGGCTGGCAGTGGAAGGTTTCACGGAGCGCTTCACGGCTGCACAGAAGTCGTCTCAGGCCATGAGACACTTCTTACCCAAGCGCTCGAGCTCTGCGTCTGCTTCTAGCCGCCCCAGGCCTTCACCGGCTCAGCAGACGAAGCCCGCTCCCTCCGCTTCCCAAGCAGCGCCGCCCAAGGAGCACTGCCAGCGCTCGCGCCCTTCTAAGCGCCCACCCTTCCCGAGACGCCAGGGACCCCGGCCCAGGATTGCGCTGGACCCGGCGACTCCAAAGTCATCCTGATCTGTTAAGGAAGAGGACTGGGGCATGTCCCGCCGCGGCCGGACCACCCCAGAAGCTCCTTCGTGCAAATTCCCCTCCGCCTCGTTCATCTCTGGGCGCGGGAATAACACAGCCTGCTGCCACAGGGCCCACAAGTATTGTGCCCTCCCCAACCGCCGTTTTAACGGCGACCCTATTTTTAAACATTTCACAAAAGAGCAAATTTCCTCTTCCATCACTCCCGGTGTCCGGCCCGCCCTCTCTCGGGCCGTCACCCGACGTAATCCTCCCTCTTGCCACACGGGCCGAGGCTTGGAAAGCCATCCCCGGGGTGTCAAGATGGATTCTAAAAGTCGTAATCCAGGGTTACTCGCTCCAGTTCACCAGAAGACCTCCGCGATTTGGAGGGGTCATCCAGACCGTGGTACAAGCGGACGACGTTCATGTCCTCCGAGCCGAGGTTGTAACTCTACTCAGAAAAGGGGCTATAGAAACAGTCCCTTTTCCAGAAAGCGAGTCGGGCTTTTACAGCCGCTACTTTCTGGTACCCAAGAAAAACGGCGGTCTCAGACCCATTTTGGACCTCAGGTTGTTGAACCTTTCC
>NW_025953527.1:0-20635 GCF_018812025.1 Megalobrama amblycephala | reverse complement strand
TATAATTGGAAGTCTTTTTTGATGTAAGAAATCTGGTTCATAATTCAGATGCTAAATTATTTATTTTTTCAGTTAGCAAATTTCACAGGTTTATGAAATATTCAGCTTAAATATTTGCACACATTTTTATTGCCTTTTATTTATTTGTTGCACTTCATATTGTCTTTGTACTGAAAAGTTATTCATCCTTGTGTATGTCTTACACACGATTTAGAAACACCATTTAAAACATTTTAAGATGCAGTTTAATCACCTAAGAATGGCCAGAGATTTCGCGCCACTAGCAGTTTCCACCTGCCCCGTGAGCGCATATTTCCGGGACGCAGCACGTTGTATTTCCGGTGGCCACACGAGGCGCTGACAGCAGAGGGCGCTGTGCAGTCCACAAAACTAAACCTCACTAGAAAGCACTTTAAACCTATTCATAGTACATTATATCCTAAATAGTTTGCATTTAATAAATGCATAAATGATGAATGCACCAACAAATAGGAATCAACAATTGCCAGTGAATCTAATGAATTTGATCTTTCTGTACTTCCATGGATATACTCTCACTTTTTCCAGAACCGGAGCTTGTTTTATCAGTAAGTTGTTGCAGTAGGTGCAAACTCCAGAAATAGAAAATGGCATGACATTGATTATGACACGTGTGTTTATGATTTACCAATAAACTGCAATGAAATGCCGTCTAAATATCTGCTTACTGGGCTATAGATTTAGTTTAGACGTTGTAACCTATACATAAAATCCTAAACAAACAAAAATTATTTTACTGATAAATTTTATGGATTTACATCGTGATTTACACAGTGCTTGTACAATCATTTAAACCCCATGATGACACACGAGAAACATCATTAAACATGCTGATGTGTTTAAAAAAATCCTTCACAGATGATTAAAGAAACATCAGCATTATAAAGTATTGCTGTTTTCACTCTAGCTCTGGACTCCACATTCTCTTCTTCACACAATCGCTCAGGAAAATCCATGAACACAACAGGAAACAAAATCCAGCAAACACCTGCACATCTTTAATATAAAGCATATAAAAGCTGGACTGTTTGCACTTTTATAGCTTGTAACTTCCAAACTTTGTGATTCAAGTGCTTATGATGTACGCCGTGTAGGTTTCTTTAGATAAGAGCGTGAATAAATGTGAGTGTAAAAGTACATGGAGAAACTGGCAAGTAAAATCCCTACAACAACACCAAAGATTATTCCCATGCAAGATCCTGAAACTCCATTTTGAGCTCCAGTGACTGAACCAATAAGAGCTCCAACTACAGCCATCAATATCACTACAAACTGTGTGAATTCCATGTTGATTTTCGGAGTGTCTTCTGAAGGTGTATGTTTGTCAGCCTCTATGGTTTCTTTCTTCGCCCCAGAATCTCCTTTATCTTTATTCACTGCAAGAAAACAACATTAATAAATCAGTGCTTTATTAAGTGTGAGAGCTTTTGTGAGATTATACTCACAGGAAGGAGGATTGTCCAAACTTCCACGTCTGTGTTTGATCTTTCTCTCACCAGACGCTTTTGTCTTGTGCGGTATGACTTCATACCTCAGTTCAGCTTGTGGTATGAACAAATCACCATGATTCTCCTTCACCAGGTCGTCTATCTTCTTTAAAAGTTCATGGATCTGAGTGGGAGATTCCAAAGTGCTCTTCTGAAGAACATAGACTCGTCCTCCACACTTTTCCAGGATTTTCTCTGAGCTGCGAATGTACTCTTTGATTTGTGGTTCCTCCACACCTTCATCACAATCAAACAGCAGGATAGTGTGTTTCCAGACGCGCTCCGACAGCAACTCCATGTGCATCTGAGCTGCTGTAATGTCACTTAAAGAAGGTTCTTCAGAGAGAGTTTTCACAGGAATGACCAGAAGAAGAGCGTGAGGTCCTGGAGGACAAAGTGAAACGCTTCTGTCAACTTCTCTTTTTTTGATGCTTTTTGTTTTGTTTTTTGTTTGCTTGGAGACTTTATCCCATCCTGGTGCTTCAACAACTCTGATCCTCCTTCCTTCATGTTCACACTGATGTAACGTACAGAGCCCAACTTTCACTCCTGTCGGATTCTCACAGTTCAGCACTGATTTTACCACTTTATTCTTTTCATCTCCAGCATTTCCTATGATCACAATTCTGAGATCTGCCTGTACAGAGGAGCCTCCTTTAAAAAGCAAACATGAATCAAATTAATATAGAGAGATGAATATTATTCCATATCAAATTATTTCACTGTTAGAAAACACAAAAATTCACCTACCCTGAGAAGGTTTAGCAGCCATGATCACAGTATAAGCAGGTGTTTTTGCCGTTCATGGAAACTGATGACAACGAATAGTCAGTTCATTGAACACCCATTTGATCTTGTTTTAAAACATTAAGTTATGCCTAATCATCACAGAATATGTAACATTAATTTTGTAGCACTATACCTATTTATGGAATGATTTTAAGTGAAAAGATGTGTAGGGAAGGTGAATGTGATAACAATTGCTCAGATACATTTACCATTGCAAAGTAGTAAAAGGTACATGTTTATTAGATTAGCACCGTGTTCACTCAATTGCAGTCATTAAATGTAAATGTAAAATTTAAAGTCTGAATCTTTTCACACATGGTTTATATTTACAATATATACTTTGCTTCTGACATAATCATTATGACAAACAGAACACAGAAAACATTTGATATTGTATCAGCCTACCTCATTGCTAGTTGACCGTTTTCTGTTCCCTTACTTCCGTATAAACTTTTATTTATGGTGTTTATGAACTTTGAACACCCAGTTGAATTAATAGTTAATGATAGTTGGTTCTGTATGTCGCAAGCGCACTGGTGTGTGATCAGTCAGGGGCGTTCCCAGGTGAAAAAAAAGTACATTTCTATAATGCACTTAAAGTGCTCTATTTTCGTGCACTAATTTTGTACTTAATGTACTAAAAATTCTTCTTTAGTACTACTTAAGATCATCTTAAGAACATCTAAGAGTGTACTCAACTGTGCTATTTTGAGACAGCATGAAATATGAACTAAAATGTGCTTTTAATATACTATCTCTGTATTTAAAAAATGTATTTAGCTACCACTTGTAGTACACTATGGGCTCAAATGTACTATAAGTGGTAGCTAAATACATTTTCATATTTCATGCTGTCTCAAAATAGCACAGTTGAGTACACTTAGATGTTCTTAAGATGATCTTAAGAAGTACTAAAGAAGAATTTTTAGTACATTAAGTACAAAATTAGTGCACAAAAATAGAGCACTTTAAGTACATTATAGAAATGTACTTTTTTTCCCACCTGGGGTTAACTGGCGTTATAATATACTTAAATGCTTTAAGTTATTAATTGTTGACTGGTAGTTAGTTATATGCAAAAGGTAGAGAAAATACCAAATACACAAACACAAACAGATTGAAAAAAAACCCTTTAATACATAATGATTGCAAAATTATGGATTTCTGTTGTCTGGTTATTGACATGAAATACTACATACTACAGTACATCATACTCAGTACAAACTATTTTAAATGGCATTTTGCTTTTTGTGCTTTAATTATAATGCAGCTTGAGCTTTTATGAGCTCCATTAGCCTAATTTAAAGGGTTAGTTCACCCAAAAATGAAAATTATTACATTTATTACTCACCCTCATGTCGTTCCACACATGAATCTTTTGTTTCGAATCAGTGGTTCGGAGTGTGTATCAAACTGCCAAAGTCACGTGATTTCAGTAAACGAGGCTTCATTACATCATAAGTGTTTTCGATTTTTCAATGGTTCACCACTGGGGGGCGTGACTTTGGCAGTTTGATACATGCTCCGAACCATTGACTTGAAACAAAAGATTCGTAAAGTTTTGAAGTGTTTTGAAATCGTCCATCACTAAATATTGTTGAATAAAGTCATTATTTTGTTATTTTCGGTTCACAAAAAGTATTCTCGTCGCTTCATAACATTAAGGTTGAACCACATGAACTGTTTTAAATATGTCTTTAGTAGCTTTCTGGGCATTTGACAGTGTTAATTATCAATGGAGGCCACACTGAGCCATCGGATTTCATCAAAAATATCTTAATTTGTGTTCTGAATATGAACGAAAGTCTTATGGGTGTTGAATGACGTGAGGGTGAGTAATTAATGACAGAATTTTCATTTTAGGGTGAACTAACCCTTTAAGGATCATATAGCATGGTACTTTTTAAAAAGGCAAGGAGGAGATTGAAATTGTTGGGAAAAAATATGAAAAGAAATGATTACAACACTTAAAATGTACATTTTCCCCATATACAATATGCATCAACTACAGCTGTAACTTTATTTTACATTTATACATTTGGTATCATGACACTTCAAAGTGACTTGCTACATTCATTCAGTTCATACATTTTCAATCACATTGGCATTGCTAACGTCATGCTGTACTGATACAGGAATGTCTCGTTTAAATAGTAAACCACAAAACTTCATATTGTCTGTAAGTAAACATCTCATCAGAAATTAGACACATATGTTCAGTCTACTGTAGTTGCCCTACACAGACATACTGTATGGCCTTAAACAGCTCAACAGCACACACTGTTTAGAGCTGTCACGATTCCTTGATTAAATTTGAGTACTCTATTTTAAACAACACACAAAATCACTATTACGTTTATGATGTTCGTGGGTCAATTTGACCTGCATAATTTTTATGTTCTAAGGCAACTGTACAGACCCAAAATAATCACATTCCTTGGATATATTTTATTTTAGTTTAGATTATTAAGCTAAAAAAATAAGCTTTTCCCCAGATGATAAAAATTAGCTATCAATTATTTTTTCAATCTATCTGAAATACAAAGACCTTTGTTGTTTTTCTTGAAATTTTGTGACTTTTTCTCATTTAGGGTCATGAACGTGCATGCAAAAAGTTTCAACACGCTGATGTGTTGTGAAATGTGCATGCAGAAATTTTATACAATCTTAATTTGACCCATATAGAGCTCTGTTCAAAAGCAACTACAGACCCAAAATACAAAACACTTCTGCGTTGATAAAAATCTTGAATACTTCACAGACTTATGTTTGGTATCTTTTTAAAGGCAACACTTAACAGGTTATTGCAGAAGTAAAAAAAAAGTTATAAAAGTAAAGTTTAAAAAAAGTTATAAAAGTTTATGAAAATTTATATATATATATATATATATATATATATATATATATTTTTTTTTTTTTTTTTTTTTTTTTTTACAAAACATGTTTTAACTATAAAATCTCAAGAAAATCAAAGCTGAATATCTGAACAAGTTCTGCGCCAAATTTTAGGTTGATAATTCAAAAAAAAGATTTTCTGTGTGCAGTACCAAACTTTTCCACTAGATGACATCCAGACTCCACCGATGACTATATAAGGACTCTTCGATTTCCATATATGGTTTGAGTGATCTGAACCATATATTTCCACACATTTCAAAATATTTATACCTCCTATTCAGCAGAAGTTTGTTCAGTAATGTTAATATTTGTTTTGAATTCAATCTCTAAAACGTATATTATATATAATATACATATATATATATATATATATATATATATATATATAAAAACACACACACGGAAAGAATCGTGTGTTATAGTTTGGCACCACATCACAAAAGAAGAATCTAATCGCTATTTCTTGACTGATCTGTCATTTCTTTTGAAAGTCAGTCACCAAATATGAAAACTAGAGTCTGAAAGCTCATGATTATTTTAGGTTTAGACTAAGATATTATTGTTATAAATGTATAATGGCAAGTGTCCCACAGGACTAGAATATACTAGACTAGAATAGAATGTATTTATTCTTTATAATGTGTGAAAAGTGTTGATATTAGAAGTGAATTATTTGTACCAGATTGTTTCTTTTTGTTTGTTTGTTTGTTTTCAAAGTGTGATTTTTGGGGAATTGCATTGAATTATGGTCAATTTGACCTGGACCATACAGGCTGTAACCACAAATCGAACATCGTTAAATATAGAACTGCAATGAGCGAGGGATGAGGAGGAGGTGCGCTAAAATAAAACTGTTCAATATTTCGTTTCACTTGGAAATACATCACAACACTGAAGTATATTTAATTCAAAGGTTTACGTTGCTGAAATTCAACTGAAGTGTTTATGAAGTGTTATGCTTTTTGGTTTTGAGTTGCATGTCATTTTTCTTAATTTTGTAATACTTTGAATGCAGAGAAAAACACAGGAAAACTACTAGAATGATTAAAATTAGTGCAGCGCAAACTTTCTCAACTACAGTTAAATCCACGTACAAATTAAGATTAATTCCTGTAACTGCACTGAAAGACTTTCTGAATGTAGACGTCATCATCACACACGTGATGATTATGAAAAAAAGGGCCATAGAGTAAAGTGTGTTTCTGTTCACTGTTAAAGAAAAACAGCATTAGATTTGTGCACACGTGACATGAGAGAACATATTTGGCATTAAGAGAAGATACTCACTGCTCGGAGGATTCAGCTGTAAACTTCCTCGTCTGCACTGGAGACTTTCTGTCTTCCGCTGAATCAGTTCATAGTAAACTTGCGGTAGGAAAACATCACCACAGTTCTCCTCCACCAGGTCTTCTATCTTTGTAAAAAGCTCACTGATCTTACTGCGGCTATCAAGAATGTAGGCTTTGCCTTCACACTTGTCCAGGATTTTTTTTGCTTTCTGAAAATAACCTTGGATGTTAAAATCTCTCACACCTTCATCACAAGCAAACAGCAGGATAGTGTGTTTCCAGACGCGCTCCGACAGCAACTCCATGTGCATCTGTGCTGCTGTAATGTCACTGGGAGAAGGTTCTTCAGAGATCCTCACAGGAATGACCAGAAGAAGAGCGTGAGGTCCTGGAGGACAAAGTGACACGCTTCTCTGAACTTCTTCTTTTATGTTCTCTGCTGTTTGTTGTGAGGTTCTGTCCCATCCTGGTGCTTCAACAACACTGATCCTCCTTCCTTCATGTTCACACTGATGTAACGTACAGAGACCAACTTTCTCTCCTGTCGGATTCTCACAGTTCAGCACTGATTTTACCACTTTATTCTTTTCATCTCCAGCATTTCCTATAATCACAATTCTGAGCTCTGACTGTACAGAGGAGCCTATGGAACAAAATCAAAAGACAAATTATTTGTCATGGAACATGGTATTATTGAAGCACACAAAGATAAGGAATAATGCCAGGAGATTTAATAACTTTAATAACAATACTCTGGAAACAGGACATATACGCATGAACAAACAAAGGGAACTAATGAGATAATTAACAAACAACAGGTGAACAGAATGATTAATCAAAGACAAACTGGGTCAAAACACAGAGGAAACACAGAAAACAGCATACACGTTGCATTACTGCTCCATAATGCTATTTTATCAAAATATTTCTTTGTTGGAAAAACACTCACCCTGAAGTGATGCCATGATCACAGTTTAGCTGCTCAAAGATGCTTTCACTACACGTTCTTCTGCACTGTAAAAGTAATTGTTGGTATAACATGAAAAAATAATATAAAAGTAAGTAAGCCTTAAATTTTCAAGTTCATTGAAACTAAAAAATGACCACAGAGAAAGAAACAAACTCATTATGTTCTTATATCATATCTGAACAACATTATAATTATTTACAGTGAAAATTATTTATTGGTTTTACTGAATTTTCATTTAATACTCATTATTTTGCCTATGCAGCTGCTTCATTGAACAGTGCCTATAATCACAGAAGACAGATCACAGGCATAAATGTCCAAGCGTGGGGAAGGTGAACATCATTGATCAGAATGACTTAAATCTCACAGTAGTGAAGGTATATTTTGATCGTTTATTAGCACTGGGTTCACCTAAAATACATTTTATAAATGTCTTAGCACTTAGCATTGCTCTGTTATGTTGCTAATCTCAGCCCTCTCACATGAAGTATATTTCCAAAGTTTTCTTTTATTTCTTTTATTTCTTTTATTTTTGAAAAATATTTTTCAAAAATATATTGAAAGAATTTCCAATAAAAGAAAAAGACAGAAAAACATCCATTTGAAAGTATTGCATCATCATTCTCCCGTTTCAGGTTCAAGTGAACCTCTGCTGAATAAACGCTGAATGCAACAGCAGGAGACAATTAAAAGCTTTATTTTCAATTTGTAAAAGCAATCAAAGGAAACATGAAATCAGAAATATATCAAAATAAGGCTTAATTTATCATGAGCTCTCAAATTACCTTGCAGTGCTCGTTGTTTTTTCTTCTCTTCCGTATATAAAATAGTTTCACTTTAACTCTTTATGATGTCACCAGATAACTCAGGTACACACATGCTTTTCAAAATGTTGTGGCAGCTAAAAAAGGAGTCAACTTTAGCCTACAGGTGTTAGGTCTGTTTATTCTAAGCTCACACACTGCGTCTTCAAAGTGTGTTCAACATGTTTGTGCTGTTCTTGTTGCATTTACACGGCTTTAACCAGCAGATGTCCTCAGCATGCTATGTTTCGAGAGAATAGCTAGTGTAATCAATCTAATAAAAACATATGCTTAGTCTTTTTCACTGCAACTTTAAAGGAAGCAGTGTTGTCGAAACTAACGCTGGATATCTGTGCTTCCATTTACTAGCCTGGCATAATGATCGTTAATACTTCTCACCATTTATTCCGAGGGTATGACCGATTGTTTTCCATATATCCATTATCTTAAATTATCCTTGAAAAGGGTGTTTGACTTGTCAAACAGTGGGGGACTTCGACGATTTACTTCAATGTCATCTGCCATTTTAAATGTGTGAGCGCTTAAATTAGAATGGATTCTGATTGGCTGTCAGTGTTTAATCATTCAACAGCTGCAAAAAAAAAAATCGTTCTGAAAGTGATCCCAATGATACCGTTTCTCTATACTGTTATTGTTATAGCTGTGGTGTGTACAGAACTATTCTTCTATATTTAGAATGATTTTAATGCTGTTTTATTCTTCAGAACCCTGAGGAAACTGTGGTTTTTGTTGCAGGAAGTTCCTCAGTGGACCGTGAGGACCTCTCTGCCCCTCTGGTGCAGGACGTCAGAAACTACTTCCAGATCAGCCAAGAGTATTTCTCCATGCTGCTCGTTGGGAAAGACGGCAATGTGAAATCCTGGTACCCCTCCCCTATGTGGTCCATGTCAATCATTTACGAGCTGGTCGACTCCATGCAGCTTCGCAGGCAGGAGATGGCCATCCAGCAGTCTCCAGGCCGTGTTGGCCCAGACGATCCATCCATCCATCCATCCATCCATCCATCCATCCATCCATCCATCCATCCAAAAACTACTAAACTAAAACTATTTCAAACTGAAAACCTTCAAACTTCAAGTCTTTTAAAACTCCAACTGACAAAAACTTTTCATGTAGATTCACTCTTGTCATGAGGTAGATTACTGTAGATAATACAGTGCTGTTAATGTTTTTGATTCTGACTTTTACTTGAATGTATTTGCATGTGTGCATGCAGTTTTTTAGCTATACATTTATGAATTAACAGCAATAAATATGCATTGCTAATAAGGAAAAATTAACGTTATTTGTTTATGTGTATTTTGTGCACAATTAATTATCTACATATTTTGTAGATTAGTCCTCAGTATTCCTGGAACATTTTTGTGTGGCTCTTTTATCTGGAATTTCTCCACTGCCCTCTACTGGACATTCTGAGGTAGTGTAATAAAATGTGCTCGTAACTTTGTAGTTACTAAGACATTTTGTAAATAAACATATTAATCTAATGACATGGTTGATTTAAAGATGATTTACATTTTTAAAGAGGCCAAATGTTACATGTGTCATTACACTAAAAAATGTTGGGTTAAAAACAGACAAACCCAGCAATTGGGTTAAATGTTTGCCCAGCCTGTTGGGTAGTTTTATTTAACTCAACTATTGATTAAAAATTACTGTATTGCTTGCTTAAAATGAACCCAAAATATGTTGGAAATGAACATTTATTAATTAGTTTAATGAATAATAATTAAACAATAAACATTAAATTGCTTATTAATAAATGTTCACCTTTTGATTATTATTGTTTCCTCTAGTAATTATGTGTCTGATTTTTAATGTCCAACATATTTTGGGTTCAGACATATAGTCGTTTTAAACAATAGTTGAGTTAAATAAAACTACCCAGCAGGTTGGCAAACATTTAACCCAACTGCTGGGTTTGTCCATTTTCAACCCAGCATTTTTTAGATTGTAGTATATGTATATGCAATCATGCAATGTAAAACATCATTACAGTGTATAATTTGTACAAACTTTAAATATTTCATAAAAGAAAAGCACAAATTCACAAAATGTCAGCAGTGATCAATTTCTCTTTATTTAGAAAACCTCAACAGAACAATACTTGTAAAATAATAATAATAAAAAAAGAGCAGCACAACAAAAACACAAAACCTAAAAATAAATAAATACCTTACATGGGACATATAGATGTCGTTCCCAAACACAACCATGTTTTGGTCTCACATTTCCATAACACTTTACAACAAGCTTGAAATATTGTCAGTGGAAAAAAACAAACAAACATAAAAAAATACATTTGTTATAAAGTTGGCACAATCATGACTTCATTTATATAGCCTATCAAGGCAATCATATGTTATTGCTTTAAAAATACACATTTAAAATGTAATTTTTTGAAGAAGGCTGAATATGTAAGAAGATTTCTAATGAGTGTGAAAGCTCATTACTTATGCATTGCATATTTCTAAAAAAGCTTCCTACTGTATAATTTTTCTTTAGAGCTAGACCATAGATAAAGATTCTTAGATATTTGAAATGTGGTACAATAGGTGATGCGATGCACCTTTCAGCTGGTCATAGTCAACTGGTCATATTATTCTGACTTTTGATCTTTCTTCAATCAATTACAAACCTATAAAAATAATTCATTTTCTTCTGTTGTGCGTAACATGATATATCCAGGACTATAAGAGCAGTGTTCAATAAACACACAGACACACTCCCCTTCTCTGTAAATGAAGATGCGCTTTTTAACAAATAATTTTTATAACAAATAAATAAAACAGAGATGGGATGTTCAACAAAACATCTGTAGTTTGTGTTTGGAGAAACGTAATATAAGGCCAGCAGAACACCTGCAACACCGTACAACAATTTCCAACCTATTTTGGGTTCATTTTAAGCCAGCCATAATAGTACTTTTTAAAGGGGTCATGAATTGAGAAATCAACTTTTCCTTGAGCTTTTGATATATAAGAGGCCATCGTACTATAAGAATATCCTGTAAGTTTCAGGATTAAAAGCATCCTTCTTAGTCCAATAAAAGCTTTTAGTGACACCAGATCCAGCGAACGACTGATTCTGGATTGTGCCTATAGATAGGTGAAACACTGGCATGGGAATATGGTTATTTATTTTTAAAAATGTGAATGTCTCAGTTGAGCTTTATTTATTTGTATTTGGTTCATTTCACTGTGGATTCTTTGGTAAATCAATCACATTTCAGTGCAAACAGACTTTTACGATATGGACTCGACAGTAATGCAACAACATGTCAGTAACTGTGTTCATTCTATTGCCTGATCTGATATCGGATACAGATGTTTTTTGTCAGTAAATCAAACCAGTGACTAAACGGTCAACTTCACCTTGTTTCTCTTAGTAGGGTGAAAACAATCTGTTATTTAAACGGTGATAAAATTATATATAGAAAGCGATCAAAGAACGCTCCCTTTACAATCGCTGGAGCTGTCAATCAAACAGCGCAAGTTTATCAGTGACTGAGTTCTGGACTCGCACCAAAACTCCTGTTTTATTCAACGAATCAAGTTAGTTACATCAAGTTTGCCCTGTTAGTTATGATGAAAGCAAGATCATGTCCTTTTTAAAGATGTATTTAAAACAGGTCATGTGACTAAAGTGGCTCAACCTTAATGTTATGAAGTGATGAGAATACTTTTTGTGCACCAAAAAACAAAATAATGACTTTATTCAACAATATTTAGTGATGGGCGATTTCAAAACACTGCTTCATGAAGCTTGGAAGCTTTTGTTTCGAATCAGTGGTTCGGAGCACATATCAAACTGCCAAAGTCACGTGAGTTATTGAAATTTCGAAACACTTATGATGTAACAAAGCCTCGTTTACTGAAATCACGTGATTTTGGTGCTCCGAACCACTGAGTCGAAACAAAAGATTCGTAAAGCTTTGAAGCTTCCCGAAGCAGTGAAATCGTCCATCACTAGATATTGCTGAATAAAGTCATTATTTTGTTTTTTTGGTGCACAAAAAGTATTCCTGTCACTTCATAACATTAATGTAGTCACATGGACTGTTTTAAATATGTCTTTATTATCTTTCTGGGCACTGAAAGTGTTAATTATCTTGCTGTCAATGCAGGGCTCACTGAGCCATCGGATTTCATCAAAAATATCTTAATTTTTTTCTGAAGATGAACGAAGGTCTTACGGGTGTGGAACGACATGAGGGTGAGGAATTAATGACATTATTTTAATTTTTGGGTGAACTAACCCTTTAACCTTGAGTAAAGTAAAAAGTAAAAATGTGCTAATACTTGGCTATTTCAAATGGAAAGATATCAGCCAATCACAGCGGTGGGCGTTTCCACTGAAGTCTCACCGCAGACACGCCCCTTAAAATAGAGCGTTCAAATCAGAGGGCTAAATTCAGGGTAGGAAAAATGCCTTTTATTTCTAAATTATGACAATTTTTGATCTAAAAAGCATACTAATATTATAAGTGCACCACAGGAAACATTATAAAACAACTCAGTTCATGACCCCTTTAAACAATAGTTGGGCAAAATGAAACTGCCCAGCAGGTTGGTCAGACGTTTAACCCATTAAACCCGTTAAAACCCGTTTTAAACCTGTTAAAACATTTAAGTTTGTCCATTTTCAACCCAACTTGGGTTTGTGTTTAAGCATGTTTTAGAGTGTACAAGGAAAGAATGTACACCATTTCTATTCAAATCTTTTTTGTAGTGCTCTGTATGTACTGATTGTACTGGCATAACAGTTCGACTATTATTGGCTCAATTCTTTTGACTAAAATTATAATAATTAATTACAGGGCCCAACCTCGCACACTGCACTAGAAATTCAAATACCTTGGATGAATGTATAAATGCGTTTCATATTTTTATAAATTAAGGTCCTGGTTTTTATGAACCAACCACACAGTTTCTTAGTACCAAGTAACAGACATAAATAAGGCATCATAATGGTATCTATTTACATTAGTGCATTTTTTTCTACATAATCTGTGACCCACAATGACCACTTAGTAATGACAATCATAATCATCAGTGCTTATTAATCTATAAAGCTGGACCAATCAAGTGTGACTGATCTGGAAATGCTGCTTTTGTCTTTATATACTTTTTTTTACATATACGTTCAGTTGAACAGAGAATTATTTTGTGCTTCACCTTGAGCTTAAAAGGAATGCTGATGTGAGGCGTTTCATGTCTCTGGAACGGCCTCTGTAGAGGGTAATTCATTCTGTCCTTCAGATCTCCTTCTGAGCAGTTTATACAGCCCCTGCAATGAAGAATATCACTGCTACTGCAGCAAAGTAACTCGCATAGATGAGGAACTGGAAAACAGCAAACAAAATTCCACAGGATATTAGCAGCTTTCATTAGGGATTCAAAAGCATTATGACACACTCAGCTGGATTCATGTTGTGCTTTACCTGTAGAAAAATGTCCAGGCCCAAACCAGCAGAATCTACTACAATCAGGGTAAGAAGCGTCTGCAGAACGAGTGCGATGAAAGTGTTCACTCCGAAAACTAAAGCATATCGTTTCATGCTTAAGTTAGCAGCAATCTGATACCTGCAATATAAAAGAGACACATGAATATGATCTTTCCCAACATCGATTTAAAGTGTAAAGCATTTAAATTAGTGCTGCCAATTGATTAAAAAAAATGTATTAAATCACACATTTTTTCTGTAATTAATCGCGATTAAAAACATTTAAGTTTTATGGAGTATATTCGTTTAATAGCATGTTTTTATGAATGAAGGCCAGTATTACTGATACTATTTATGTCTGTATGAAATTGATTTTTAAAAAACAGTAATTATAGACATTTATCATTACCGTATAACTGAAAACTATCAATTTTAACATTTATTAGGCTTTAAAAAATAACTACTTTTAATTTAAGTGAACTTAAAACTATCTTCACATAAACCAATCATAATAAATGTCATATTTACCTGTCAAACAGGTGGAAATATACAGAAATTGAACTTATCAAACACTTTAAAGTCTTTACTGCATAAATTATAAATGAAATATAAGCTTCGGAGCGTTATGAATCAGTGTCGAATCAGCGGTTCGGAGCGCCAAAGTCACGTGATTTCAGCCATTGGCAGTTTGACACGCGATCTGAATCATGATTTGACACAAAAGATTCATAATGCTCTGAAGCTTCCTGAAGCAGTGTTTTGTAGTGATGTGTCGTTCTTGAACGATTCGTTCATTTTGAACGAATCTTTAATGTGACTCGGGAAGAACGAGTCGTCTCGGGGGGTGATTCGTTCAGTCGCGCATGTGCAATATTCTACAGGTTCTGTACTGCTAGTAGTAGTTCACCTGATGATTCAATTGATTAGTTCATTTCATGAGTCTTTCGGGTTTTGAGTCGTTCCTTAATCACGTGACAGACCCATACACTACTAATGCATTCTGAGCCGGAAAGAGAATTGATTAGTTCTTTTTATGAGTCTTTCGGGTTTTTGAGTCCTTCCTTAATCACGTGACAGACCCATACGCTATGCTGTGTGACCCAAGCACATTATATTTATTAGTAAACAACGTTAACTCTCCAGTTTTGTTTGAGTTTGTGTTACAACTGTTAAAGCTGAAGTTATCATAACCTTGATGTTTTAAACTAACATTAATAATTCAAATTCAAAATGTTATTTGCTTTTAATTTATGTCATTATGTTCTTTTTGAGCAATCTTATTATACATATATAGAATAATATGTCAAGTCTGCTTAGGAAAAGCAATTATTATAACAGCAAACTCAAAATTGGAGTAAAAATGAACAAACTAGGCTATAAATACTTTGTATTGTAGGCTTGGATCATTATATTATTATATAGCCTAGTGTTTATTTACAGATAGACAGTCAAAAAGATAAATTAATCAACATTTTATTTATAACAGGGCTTTATTTATTTATAATAACACACCACAGATCCTCAAGAAACAGTAACAAAAACAGTGACAGAAATGTCAGAAATAGTGTATGGGTCTGTTCACGTGATTAAGGAACAACTCAAAACCCGAAAGACTCATGAAATGAACTAATCAATTCTCTTACCGGCTCAGACTGCATTGGTTTAGCATGGGACTGCCTGTCACGTCATTAAGGAATGACTTAAACCCGAAGACTTGTCAGACAAGAGGTGAGGTGAGCTTAATCAGCTTGTCATAAACTGAAGACCCAGGTAATGAATTAATCATTTCTGAATCTTATAGCATTGCAGTTTTGTATTGTTTGTAGTGGGATCAACGTTTGCATAAGTAGTAGATGTGTTGGGGAAGTAACACGTAACATTTTAATTACATTTTGCTAAAATGAACGAAATGAACGAAATGACTCGAAAAAAGATTCGTTCATTTTGTTGAACGAGACTCAAAAGTCCAGAGTCAGTAAAATGATCCGAACTTCCCATCACTAGTGTTTTGAAATCGGCCATCACTAAAGTCGTTATTTTGTTTTTTTGGCGCACCAAAAATATTCTCGTGGCTTTATAATATTAATATTAAACCACTGTACTCACATGAACTGATTTAAATATGTTTTTAGTACATTAATGGATCTTGAGAGAGGAAATGTCATTGCTCCCTATGGAAGCCTCACTGAGCCATCGGAAGCCTCACTGAGCCATTTCATCAAAAATATCTTAATTTGTGTTCTGAAGATTAATGAAGGTCTTACAGGTGTGGAACGACATGAGGGTGAGTAATAAATGACAGACATTTCATTTTTGGGTGAACTAACCCTTTAATTATGTCAGATAACACTTAAGGAAAACATGGTCAAGTCAAAGTGTCTGAATAATTTTTGGTTCCAAATTTTTAATTTTTATGTCACAGTTTATTTTGCTATCCTCACTTACATAAATGAACTATAGTGTCCTGCACCCACTAGTAAAAATATATAAAAATATCAAAATTATCTGAATAATTTTTGGTTTGACTGTAATTGTCTAGCAAGGTAGAAATCTGATAAAATACACAAAAAATGTGTGTATTTGCTAAAGCCATTGACGCAAGTAACTTAGTGATTGACACATGCAGGTAATATACTAGTGCAAGCAGAAGCAACCTATGTGTAAATGAAGAGATAATGTGCATCAAAATGAACATTAAAAACAGGCCCTTAGAGCTCTCAGGTGTGTGTAGAAGATCTGTTGAAGAGAGAAAGAGCACAAGCAGAAAGCGGAAGCCAGCTCCAGACCACAACCCTCAGAAGATCAAAGACGACACCTGATTTTCTCAAAGAACATATACTGAGTACAGAAGAGGGAAAGCTTTAAAATGTCATTGTTTATTCTGGCCCATGGAACTTCTAGCTTGGCTGGCACAGAGTGGTGCAATTTAGCTTTTGCCTTTGCAGGAAATAATAAAATGAGAATGAGGACTGCCCTCAAACTCTGATAGTGTTGTCTCAGTCTGTTTATCCCAATGGACTTTACAGAATCAGTCAAGGTTGCCAACCAGTCTCAACAGAGTGGGCCGTGGGAGTGCATTAGCAGGCACAGCTTTCCTCTGTGGTGCACTGAACGGAAGGAAGTTGCTTGTGACCAAGATAGTGTCTGCGGCCACACTAGTGAACGCTTGTGTTTTCACCAGCCGCGCCATGGTATATAGCGTCCCAGAAGCTTTTAGCTTTAGCTTCGCTAAACATAGGCGCCAAGACTGATGCCATGTCCAAGTTGCGCAGCTCAAATACAAAATAAAGTCAAAATGATCACCCTGTGAAGACTCATGCTCATATTTCACATCACTAGGAAGCCAGAATTTGACGACAAAAGATTTAGATTTTTTTTGTCCTTGTCATCCATAACTGGACTTAAGTGTATTAACTGTAGGATACAGCAAAATAAAGTATGGCATAGCAATAAACACAATTAAACCAGACAAAATATAACCATTTAGCCATTAAAAACACGAAAAATCAAGAAAAACAACGTCAGACTGGCAAATCTTATGGTCTCGCATTTTTGCCATTAAGGAAAGAATTATCACTTCAACCAGCAGATGGCAGCAGAGCTCCACTATTCACTATTTGACTAATTGAAGACATCTTTTCATAAGATTTTCCAGTTGGATTCATATTATGAAATCACAATTATAACAATAAAAATAACTTTTTAACTTTGTGCGTGTGCGTGCATGATGTTCTCAATCTTGGATGTGTTATTTTTTTTGTGTGCGTTTATTGTGCATTTTGGCTGATTTTATTTGACAAATTAAAACAGAGCAATTTTTATAGTCGCATTCATTTATTTCTGTGTGTGTTTAAGAGACGTTTTGTTTGTCTATCCGTGAAAAGCAATGGGCATGTGTGTAAGCGGTCACTGGTTTTCCAGCACACAGTTGATTTCTAAAGAAAACTGATACATACTGACAGTTAACTTACGTTGCAATGGTGATAAGCAGCATGTAGGTAGCTCTGAAGATGATGTAGGCAGTGTAGCAGACCCAGATATTCCTGATGGTGTCCATGAGAAACACACACACTGCAATGATCACAGAGAACATGCAGAGAGCAAGTTCTCCCCACACCGACCAGGACACTTTCACATAGCCTACAACAAATGCTGCAAAAGCACCTGGTGGGAAAAACATAATAATTTAATTTTGCCAAAGCACTGTTAAAATGTAATAATATGCTCATTTCCAAGGTCATAATCTCATTGTTGAGGTCTGCTAGAATACATTTACATAATTTAAAGTTCAAAAATATATATTTTTTTACTATACTCTGCCTGAAATGCCCTGTTTTAGCTCCTTTCTCTTTAAAGTCAGCTGACCCAGTCTGTTGTGACTGGTCAGCTGCTTAGAGCAGGGGTGCCCAATCCTGTTCCTGGAGATTTACTGCTGAGTTCAGACAGCAAAAGGTCTGGGGGAAAAAAAGTTCCTGGGACAAATTGTTCCAGGCAATTTCGGTGGGAACGCAGCTCAACACACGTTTTCAAATAATCCTGAAGGATTTGATTAGTTGCATCAGGTGCATTTAATTAAGGTCAAAGCTAAACTCTGCAGGGCTGTGGCCCTCCAGGAACTGAGTTTAACACCCCTGCTCTGAAGAAAGATAAAATTTAAAGCATAATAGGTGCCCTTTTATTGCGAATTGTGTGTGTCTGTTGTTATTTGGGTCAATGACGTGACAGGTCTTTTTTTTTTTTTGTCCAAAGGCTTTAATAATAATAATAAAAACAAAGATATGGCATCTAAAGTATGTGAGTTAGTACAACTTGATCTCTTTTATTGAATTCAAAAGGTTTTAATTATAAATTTGCTTCATATAAAGGTATTTTAAAGATTTTGAACTGTCAAAAGGTCATTCGGTTTAACTCTCCAAAGGCCAATACAGCCATTTCATTTGTGATTAAAATATCTTAAAATGTAATAAATGTTTATTTTTTTATTTCTGACATGATTTTAGAACGTCATATGTCAACATAGTGCAAAATGGTATTAAAATTATGTGTAGAAGTGGTTGTTTTGTTATGAGAAAGAATGTCCGGAAAAATGAATTTCATTTACGTCATTTGGAGTAACCAATATAAAGGGACCATTTTGGATCAAGTCATGCGGTCAGTATCATGTGACAGGATGTGACATCATTCAGACGCCTGCAAAGGACAACAAAGTTACTAACTCGCTTTTATCTATTTGAAAAATTAATGTTTTCACTTGCTAATACGCATGTCCCGAAACATCAGGTCATTCGGTGCAACCGCTATAAAACATGGAAAATGTGGTAATATTTTAAAAACTTCTACTAAATATAAAATTGTCCTTTTCCTAGCTAGCTAGATATCAGCATGTTAGCATTGTTTGAAAATATCATCATTCGGTGTAACCAAAAGAGTCATTTGGTAAAACCAAAATTTTGGTTAAACCGAATGAATGTTTTGGTGACAAATTTTGTCCATATTGTAAAAAATGACAAAAGCAGTGTTAATAAAACTTCAAAATTAATTATATCTCCATTAGGTTTTTTTTTTTTACACTGTTAAAAACCTTATTAGTCAATGACCCATATATGATTGTTGAATTTGTGCTGAAAATTATGAAAGTGAGGATTTGTCAAGAATTGAAGTTGAATATTTAAGAAATAAAATGGATTATAAACAGATGGCCATACCAAGCACAGTAGCAATGGTCTCCACATATCCATTGTAGATCACAAAATCACTGGAAGGCAAGATTTTCTCCCAAAGTGCTTGAGTGTAATTAATCACCTGGATGTAACCACACGTGGACAAAGCCCACCACACTGACCAGGCCAGAAGGGTAGGGCATGAGTAACACTGCAGGAAGTCTGCCCAGAGCACTGACAACACTTCCAGTAATCTATTATTGCTAGTGTTGTCCTTGAGAGTCTGAAAATCAAACAAATGAGTCAAAACCAAGTCATAGACAGTCATCTGAGAAACATGCATACGTCTGTGAACATATCAGTATAAATGATTAACAAAAAATAACATTTTGTCAGACTTTGGTTAAACTTTGAAACAGATTAAGGCTCTGTTTACACTAGGCTCTGAAGCACGTTGGAAAGGTCATGCGTGACGTAGTGAAGTACCGCGGTAGGGTCATTTTCTCCGCCAACTTCAAAATCGCCGTTTTACCTTTTTTTTTAATAAAGGCCGTTTGACTTAGTCTTTGCACATTCACTTTGTAGACACTGGATCAGTACTTCTGCCGACATCACGCGTGACCTTTCCAACGTGATTACGTAATGTGTGGAGCATCACAGAGCAGTGCAAGACGAGCATTTGTGGTTAAAAAGTATATAAATGTTGATTGTTTTTAGAAAATGTCCGATGGTTTCTCTAGATAAGACCTTATTCCTCGTCTGGGATCATGTAGAGCTCTTTGAAGCTGCACTGAAACTGACATTTGGACCTTCAACCCGTTGAACCCCAGTGAAGTCCACTATATGGAGAAAAATCCTGGAATGTTTTCCTCAAAAACCTTCATTTCTTTTCCACTGAAGAAAGAAAGATATAAACATCTTGGATGACATGGGGGTGAGTAAATTATCAAGAAATTTTCATTCTGAAGCGAACTAATCCTTTAAACACCTCTGATTGGCCATTGTCCAGATTTAAACGTCTCTGATTGGCCATCTCGCGTTCAAGCCAAAGCGTCCCAGATGGCTGATCCCAGTATAGGTCATAAACCCTGCCCTCTCCATGTAATGTCATGGGACGTCAAATATTTTTTTCCAAAGATGGTTTCTGTCATTTTAGGCAGTTTTTAAATCACGCTGATGTAAGTTCAAGTGTTCGTTCTTTAAATAAGTTATTTGATGCTATAAAATCGCGGG
>NW_025953526.1:0-20716 GCF_018812025.1 Megalobrama amblycephala | reverse complement strand
GCTGGATTTTCAAAAGTAGGCGAAGTTTTTGGCTCCATTGTTGCAGTAAACTTGCACAACGTTCTTGAATGAATAATTTATTAGATGTATGCCGGTCTGTTATAAGGCTTTTCTCAATGTCAAGGAAGGATCCTCGGAAGCCAGAATTTCGAGGATGCTACGTCATCGACATCCGTCGAAGGACTGTTCCAATGTCGAGGATCCTCGGAATTTCAAACAAGGACTGAGTCCTTCATTCGAAAAATATCCCATATACAGGAAAGGATGCATATGTGTAGCCTTCACGCTCTTCGCGCTCTAAACTCACCCACAATCCTATCCGCGCAGCTTTGCAATCTTGTTGAAAAAAAAAAAAAAAAAAATGTTGGACGTTAGCGGGCAATATGCTTTCAAATGTAAGTATATTTATGTTACCAAACATTTGTTATAACTTTAGTAAATATGTCAGATAAATAAAGTTTAACATTTAAATGCCAGTACAAATTACTACCGTATTGATATTATAAATTATACAAATACAAATTACGTTATTGATGGCTAACTGAACCGGACCGTCATTTAACAATTGTTAGCTTGGTTGCCGTCACCGGCATTTCTTTTACCTTTTCACTGACGTAACGTGCACTTGCTAGTCTGTTCCATTTACGTGTTCTCCGAATGCTAAAGAGGAGCCTCGCCTAGCCTCTGAAGGAAGTGACTTGGAAGGACCAGTCCTGCCAAGGAAGTATCCTTGACATTGAGAAACGCCTATAGAGTACCTCAGAGATGATGTGTTTTTGTATGCAAAACCTGGAAGCGAGTTAGCATTTTAGGACTTCGGGTTCCATTGCCCTAAAGTCTATGGGTTTTTTGAATGGGTTTTTGCTAAATCGCCTAAAATAAGGTCTGTGGTTAACCTCTAAATATTTTAACGTTTTGATCTATGACATAAAACATAGTTATAACCTGCTTGTGGTTTTTTTAAACCTTTATTGTGTCTTAAAAACGGTGGTTGCTAACAAGTTGCTAAAAGGGACTATTTCCGTTGGCGGGGACTTTAGACGTCATCATGACAAACAGGACATTTGGACAGCATTTCTCATAAAAAAGTGATCATAATCAGCATGTTTTTAAATAAAGTTGTTTTTTAAATACAGTTTGAGGAAGTTTGGTGGTGGTGATGTTGATCCGCGACCATGGTGTGCTGTAGTCCATTTATAGCCTACTGTTAGCTTTTTAAATCTGACGACTTTATTTAGGCTTCAAAATCTATAAATGTTGTGTTCACTTGTAAAGATTATCTTGATAGACAAAACGTGTAAGTGTCATAACCCTTTGTTAAACACAGAGCTTATTTTCTGCGATTTTCCAAAAGTCTATGGGAAAACTGCATAGGCTTTCAACCGAGGGAACCCGTGCGCCGCTAACTTCTGGGTTGGCCCACAAAAACACGTCATCTCTGAGGTACTCTATTGTAGGGACATCGACTTTACATTTTCATGCCCCTAAACATGATGCAGAACAAAACAAACAGTGATTGGTTGTGTTACATGTCAGTCAAATGTCCTCTGGGCAGTCCTTGGCCAATGAAAGCTGCGATAGAGTCCAGACCTGAAGGTCTGGCTACACAAGGCATGTTAACGCACATATCTAATCAGCCAATCAAATGCATTTAGGCATGAAGACATGGTCAAGATGATCTGCTGAAGTTCAAACTGAGCATCAGAATGAGGAAGAAAGGTGATTTAAGTGACTTTGACCGGGCCGTGGTTGTTGGAGCCAGACGGGCTGGTCTGAGTATATTAGAAACTGTTGATCTACTGGGATATTCACACATAACCATCTCTAGGGTTTACAGAGAATGGTCCAAAAAAGAGAAAATATCCAGTAAGTGGAAGTTCTGTGGGTGAAAATGCCTTGTTGATTCCAGAGGAGAATGGCCAGACTGGTTCGAGCTGATAGAAAGGCAACAGTAACTCAAATAACCACTTGTTACAACAGAGGTCTGCAGAAGAACATCTCTGAACACACTACATGTCAAACCTTGAAGCAGATGGGCTACAGCAGCAGAAGACACACCGGGTGCCACTCTTGTCAGCTAAGAACAGGAAACTGAGGCTACAGTTCACACAGGCTCACCAAAATTGGACAACAAAAGACTGTAAATGTTGGCTAGTTTGGTGAGTCTTGATTTCTGCTGCGACGTTCAGATGGTAGGGACAGAATTAGGCATAAACAACATGAAAGCATGGATCCATCCTGCCTTGTAATCAGGGTTCATGCTGCTGCTGGTGTAATGGTGTGGGGGACATTTCTATTAATTATATTTTATATAAGCTTTTACATTGGCTTAGACTTGGTGGACTAGATTTGTTATGCTGCTGCTGCATGAGTGAAGGCTACTGCCGAAACATGCACATAAATTCAGTGGATAGGTACGAGCTGCTGCACGGAAATTATGGAGAACCCCTTAGCAGATCTAGGCAGGTGGTGCTGGGGAAGGTGAAGGGCTAGGAAAAGTCCCATGTCATACTGCACTGAGTTGAGCTGGTTTGGGATGGAAATAAATAGGTTCCATACAGTAGACAGAACAAAAATATTGATTGGCTAGAGCAACCAGTTTTAAGAGAACCAATCAGATGCTCTGAAGAGTTTTATGACTGAACTAGGCCTATGTAATTTTAAATAAAGTTTGATTCTTTCAGTCTAATCAGAACAGTTTGTGCAGCACATTTCAGTGTGGATTGCTTTGTGATCCTCTCACGATGTAATACAGCCTTTCCAAAGAGGCTTTTATTGTAGGATGCAGCTGCACAAAGTATATTGCACCCAACAGCAAACCTGCAGCAAAGCGCTTTAACTCATTTCATGAAAGAGAACATTTGCAGAAAAGTACATAGAAGGCACAGCAGCAAAATATAGCCTATACTTAATTTACAATTGTTACTTATGAGAAAAAAAAATGAAGAGAAAATAATGAAAAATGATTACCCCAATACTTGTAATTACTTGGTTCTGTAATGCATAATATAAAAAAAAAAAGTTATAAAGGTTTAACAAATTGAATGCATTTAAATATATTGACATTACTGTAATGATTTGCTCCTAATTTAACTGATATACAAATCATTTTACTATTAGTTCACAAGATCACAATGTTCATAATGTACATTTGAGAGCCTGCAGGAGGCCCAAAGAGGCTTAAGTTATTACTGACACTATCACAAAGCAAATGTTTGAGTATCTGGACAGCTGCCACAGAGGATAAGTGTGAAATGGAGATTTTATTTATCTCAGAGGATAACAATGTTATCCAGCAAAGAGACAGAGAACATCATTGACAGAAAAAAAGGATGATCAGACGAAAAAAAAAAAAAGAAAAAGAGGGAGGAGGGCGGAAAGAGAGAAAGTGCACACGGCTGGCGTAGAGTGGGTGTGGAATGCATAGGACCGGCCAAATGTGAATCTAGTCCCGCAGAGCACATGAGGGAATTGAGATCTGCTATGACAGGAATGTGAGAGTGGGATATCATTAAGCAGGGAGAGCAGCCCTCTCGTCCACATACGGCGACTAACACCACAGGGACGCACAGCAACAACAGCTGCCTAATAATACTCACTGACTGACTGCACACCAGCCTCATAAAAACGACCAGCCAACTGCAGGGAGAGGACAGAAATCATTACTGTGTTTTTCTGTCTCCTTCAAGATGGCCTCTTTGAAGAGGAAGCACTTCCAAGATTTCCCTTCACACTGAAACGCTCATCCCCTCTAGCAATCCAGACAGAAACAGGAACAAATTGCAGACGCACAGACAGATTTTAAAATTGTTCTGCAAGACCTCTAGGCTCACTGTATGAGGATGTGTTTATTCACTGCACTGAATACAAATTGCAAGTGACATGTTATATGCAAAATCACACTTATACAGGTGCTGGTCATATAATTAGAATATCATCAAAAAGTTGATTTATTTCACTAATTCCATTCAAAAAGTGAAACTTGTATATTATATTCATTCATTACACACAGACTGATATATTTCAAATGTTTACTTCTTTTAATTTTGATGATTATAACTGACAACTAAGGAAAATCCCAAATTCAGTATCTCAGAAAATTAGAATATTACTTAAGACCAATACAAAGAAAGGATTTTTAGAAATCTTGGCCAACTGAAAAGTATGAACATGAAAAGTATGAGCATGTACAGCGATCAATACTTAGTTGGGGCTCCTTTTGCCTGAATTACTGCAGCAATGCGGCGTGGCATGGAGTCGATCAGTCTGTGGCCCTGTTCAGGTGTTATGAGAGCCCAGGTTGCTCTGATAGTGGCCTTCAGCTCTTCTGCATTGTTGGGTCTGGCATATCGCATCTTCCTCTTCACAATACCCCATAGATTTTCAGGCAAGTTTGCTGGCCAATTAAGAACAGGGATACCATGGTCCTTAAACCAGGTACTGGTAGCTTTGGCACTGTGTGCAGGTGCCAAGTCCTATTGGAAAATGAAATCTGCATCTCCATAAAGTTGGTCAGCAGCAGGAAGCATGAAGTACTCTAAAACTTCCTGGTATACGGCTGCGTTGACCTTGGACCTCAGAAAACACAGTGGACCAACACCAGCAGATGACTGTGTGCTTCTCCTCTCATTTCCAAAGGAAATGCAAAATTTACTTTCATCAGAGAACATAACTTTGGACCACTCAGCAGCAGCCCAGTCCTTTTTGTCTTTAGCCCAGGCGAGACGCTTCTGACGCTGTCAGTAGTTCAAGAGTGGCTTGACACAAGGAATGCGACAGCTGAAACCCATGTCTTGTATACGTCTGTGCGTAGTGGTTCTTGAAGCACTGACTCCAGCTGCAGTCCACTCTTTGTGAATCTCCCCCACATTTTTGAATGGGTTTTGTTTCACAATCCTCTCCAGGGTGCGGTTATCCCTATTGCTTGTACACTTTTTTTCTACCACATCTTTTCCTTCCCTTCGCCTCTCTATTAATGTGCTTGGACACAGAGCTCTGTGAACAGTCAGCCTCTTTTGCAATGACCTTTTGTGTCTTGCCCTCCTTGTGCAAGGTGTCAATGGTCGTCTTTTGGACAACTGTCAAGTCAGCAGTCTTCCCCATGATTGTGTAGCCTACAGAACTAGACTGAGAGACCATTTAAAGGCCTTTGCAGGTGTTTTGAGTTAATTAGCTGATTAGAGTGTGGCACCAGGTGTCTTCAATATTGAACTTTTTCACAATATTCTAATTTTCTGAGATACTGAATTTGGGATTTTCCTTAGTTGTCAGTTATAATAATCAAAATTAAAAGAAATAAACAAACATTTTAAATATATCAGTTTGTGTGTAATGAATGAATATAATATGCAAGTTTCACTTTTTGAATGGAATTAGTGAAATAATTAAACTTTTTTGATGATATTCTAATTATATGACCAGCACCTGTATATCTATATCTATCTATCTATCTATCTATCTATCTATCTATCTATCTATCTATCTATCTATCTATCTATCTATCTATCTATCTATCTATCTATCTATCTATCTATCTATATATATATATATATAAAAATAGGAGGCCAAACTGTAAATAAATGTATAAAAGAAATAACTTAAATATATTAATATATTTACAAATATGAATTCATATTTAAAAATCAGAATATATGCAGTACATATTTCATTTTTATTCAAATATTTTTAATATATTCATTCAAATATTATCCCATATTCATTCATGTATTCCTTACACATGGCATTTTTAATGCCATAATGTAATACATTTTATATATATATTTAATGAAATAGGAACTGTTTATATATTCTAACATGCATAATATATTCATAAATGTAATATGTTTTATACATAAATACATAATTATAAATATTATAATTATTACTGTGTATATTCTTATTTTTTCCCTTAAATATAATGCATGTTTTTCTATATATTCTTGTTTAAATTCTTAAATTTAAACTGGTCTGTTAAATTTAAAATGAATACTTCTAATACATCTGCCTGTATTCTAGAAAGACTGCGTAAGGGAACATAACCAAACATTATAATAATAAAAAAGTTATTTAGATATTTAATGTCCTCAGTTTATGAAAAATGCAAGCAAGAGTGACCATCTAAATAACCCTATAATTGTATTAGATTACAGCTGAGATAAAAATCCACATATGCACTCAACCCTAACTTTACTTACGATAACATCTTGACATCTTTACATCTTGTGAAATCAGCACCCGGAAAGTGTATACATTTTTTTTTGTACCTGCATGTGCAAAATGAGAATTTCTTTGGTTTAGTGAAAATTAATTTAAGCTGTTTATAGACTGAGAGAAAAAAAGAGACAAGAATGACCACACAGAGTAATGTTCTGATTTTGTTTTAGTTTGTATTGTAAATATTCAATTGTTGTTAGTGCTTGGTGACTGAATAGGCAGAATTCTTGTGGATTAGAAACCTTTTTTGGTCTGCCATTTATTGTTACTTGGGGACCCATTCTCAGAATTCACTTTATGGGCTCATTTCCCAGAATGATTGTGCTTGTAAAATGATGATGAAACAGTATTACTTTAGAACTGCTTGCATTGATATGGTCGACCCAACACGCTTACTATGAGACTACATTTTTATGGTCACTTGTATAAATCAATCAGCCCCATTTTTAATAGTTCGGAATGAACTTGGAAAAGAGAAAACAAACACTTTAACCCAGAATTTTTGTCAGCATGAACATTTACTTTTGCCATGTCATAACAAAAGGTGATATTGACTAGAAATCAAGTTTCCATGTGGTGTAACTTAGTTTTATTTTAATTCCACAAATTTGTCAAAAAAATTACAAAATACTCAAATGGGAGAACACAGGACTCACAATCTGCCTTAATTATCTCTACTTTTTGTTTACACTGTGTCATCCCATTGCGACTACTAATATATACAATAAGCTTCAAGATACCAGTATATATAAATCTTAGCAGTCAGAATGTACATTCTGCTATTGCCGCTTTGAAACAAGAAGCTAAACCATTGACAACACTCAACATCAAAGGTTTAAGACACAAAAGAGGGACAAAAGGAGAAAATGCTTAAAACAAAAGTAAAATGCTGTATACATCTGAGACAGAATAAAAGATACATGACAGTCCAATTACAGAAAGTGTTCAGCTTTGGGCATATACTGCTAAAAACTGGCTTCTATGCATACTCTTCAAAGGATGCACGATGGCTTTTTTAAAAACAACAGGGGAGAGAATTAAAAACAGTACTCTGAGCTTTTACTGTACTTTGAACTTTTAGCTCAAAAAAGGCCCATACACAATCTCACCAGAGGTAAAAATGAATTTTTAGCATTTGTCATTTCAAATATTGAACATTAATTCTGATGGATCTGGGAAAAACAAACAAACAAAACGAACAAAAATACTGCATGTAACAGTCAATGATTGCTATCAAACAGCCTCAACATGATGGAGAGCAAATAAAGAGGCATCATGCATCATAGGTAATGCAGTGTCAGGAATGCAGAGAGAAGCTCAAGCACAGTCATCATCTTCCACTACTGTGAACTCATGCACACACAGGTACACAATCCAAGCTCGACGTCATCTCTGCCACCATCTTCCCCCTGGCTTCACAGTGAGAATGGTTTTATGAATCTGTACAGTAGGTCGGGATACTGACTGTGCGAGGAGCTCGTAAGAGGACTTCAGGAGACAAACCGGGAGGGGGGGGGCATTGCTATCTTTCCCAGCACCCTTTGACAATATGTAAATCTAAAAGTAAAAAAATGTGCATCAAGATGTCATATTGTTACTTTAAAAAAACGTTTCGCAATCTCTAAGCACTGAGGAACTAGCTGAGATATGAACCCAGTTGCAAAACTGAACGCCGTTCAACTTTGGTACACACAAAACAGAGCGAACGGCTTTCAAAATGCACTCACTCACACTTAAGAAGCCATAGGAAAGCCAATTACAGTTTAAAAAGAAAAACTGAGGTTAATCAGTGCAATATTCTTCTTTCCAAATGGGCTACTTGCCCCAATACTCACGAGGCATCGCACCTCCTCCTTCAAGTGTTTTGAGTTTGAGTTCAGCAATGAAATTAAAAATATGGTCATGATGTCATGAGTGTTTGTCATTGACTGTCGATATATGAAACAAATCAAACAAACAAACAAAAATAAAAAAGCGTCATCTGAGCTTTGACCTCTAGAGGCGTTTGGATTAAAATCCGGTACCATTCTACCCAGCAAACCCCGTTTACATCTGACATGGTTACCTGCTCTGACCGTGCCATCTCCTTCCCCTCTGAAACAAGGGATGACACTTCAGAAAATTATTATATCGGAGGTCTAACGTTTCTGTTAGGAATCCACACCTAATAATAATTATTATGATAATAGCAATAATTATATATGTATATATATATATATATATTTATATACTATTTACAGACTCAAAAAATGCCATGCTGCAGCTTTTCTTAACATTATGAAAACCTCCTACAATGTATTAAAATAAACATTGAATTTAAGATAGCACTTTTCAGATATAATGGCCCGACTGGTCTGTTCCTCTGTTTTCCCCCCAATTAGCACAGTGACAAAGTATCTGGTTTTCTAGCACCTACAAAAGACGTCAGGGAAGCTTCTCAGAGTATGTTCATGCAGGAAAGTCACAATCAGTCTTGAGGACGCTGTCACTACTTGAACGATATATAACCCCCCGAAAAAGTCAATGTCTTAAAAAAAAGTCCGGAATAGTGAAGAAAGCTGACAACAGAAAGAAGTTTCCTCAGACGATCCTCGTCACTTCGCCGAACTGAGAACGTTCCTAGAACACGCGAGTTCCCATGCGTGACTGTTCTGCTGTGACCTCCTGTGTCCTGCTGATCCTCTGGGAGCCCTCGGCTGATCACAGCTGTTTGTCGCTTTCCTTCTTCAACCGGCTGAAATATAGTGAGAAGAGACACGTATGGCATTATCACGGATGTTTGAAGCACAGATGCACTTTTCTAGAAAAATACTTTCTAGTTTGGGGGACTGACCTGTAATAGTCCTCCTGTCCTGGCAGTGGGCCTCCGTGCATGTGGTGATGACTGTGTAACCACTGCTGCTCCATGGCCAATCTCTGTAGCTCTGCAGACTGTGCATGCATGGCCTGCAGCTGGTGTGCCGCTGACATTGGTGGTGGTAGCCCACCTGGGAGATCTCTGGGATATGGAGCGCCTAGGGGTTATACAGCAAGATTCATTAGGTAATGCTTGGACAAAGAGCTGGAAAGATTGAGATGCTGCTTGTGTGTGTGTGTGTCTTACCGAACATAGGGTGCCGGAGCATCTCGTGTTCATGCGGGGGCTGTCCGAGCAGGGGGTTGGGGATGGCTCCAGGTGGGTAGGGGAACCGGGCGAGGTGTGGTCCGCCGGCCAGTGGGTCTACGAGCGGATGTGCCCCAGAACCTGGGGGACACACAAGACATTCACCACCACCTTCTCCGTGTCAGCAGCTTTTTGTAATGGTACATAGTCAATATAATACAGAAACACACATACTTCCTACTGACATGAAATTAACATCATGCATAAATGACAAGCATAAAATAATAATATTTAATAGCAGGGATGCATGATATGTTACATTTATTTGCACATGCTAATTTACTAATTCTTATATTTAGATCTACCGCTTAAACACTGATAATTTAATAAGTTAAATGTAATCTTTAGCTAATCTTAAAATGACTATCTACTGTTCATACTGTATATTGTAGTGTAGTGTTGTCACGATACGGAACTTTCCAACTTCGACGGGATACCTTGAAAAATATCGAAATTCGATAGCATTTTCGATACCATGGGGAAAACTGTACCACCACACAGATAATTTATCTCAATTTCTTTTTAAATTTGGGTAATTAACCTCAATTTTATGAAGCGATGCGAGTGCTTTGCGCAAAAAACAACAACAAAAAACAATTTACAACTTTATTTACAAAATAATATTATCCAAAGCGTTCACACAACAATGCTGGCTCTCACGTGAACTCAAAACGCATGTGTTGTGCTCTCGTGAACACTCGTCAAAACGCGCATGCGCGTTAAGTTGGCGTGCAAGTTTGAACACAACATGCGCGTCGTGAAGCTCTCATGAATGCGCGTTGCAGATCAATATTTTCATAAATAAAGTGGTAAATTATGTTGTTGTTTTTTTTTTTTTGCGTGAACAAAGTAGTTAATAAAATTGAAGTCACATGGAGTGCTTTAATAATGTCTGTCCTAACTTACTGGACCTTGAAAGTGATTGTTGGATCTCTATGGAGGGACAGAATGCTCTCAGATTTCATTAAAATATCTTTACTTGTGTTCCAAAGATGAACGAAGATCTTACAGATATGGAACAGCACAAGGGTGAGTAATTAACGACAGAATTTTCAGTTTTGGCTGAACTAACCCTTTAACAGCTTGTGGACGGATCCAATATACTGTTACACAATGTGTTTTCTCTCAACTAATTATGTTCCAAAACAGAATATTTACCCGAATACCCGGCAAGATGGGCATTGTGATAATTTTGTATGTATTTGACCATTTAAGCGCAATAACCCATGAAAAAGAGCTCAATTTGGTGCTCGTGAGCTGTTTGAGAGGTGGCTTCAAGAGAGTGCCACTTATATAGATCAGTAGTACACGCGCTTTTGGCATAAGCACGAAGCCTGTGGGACGAGTGAGAGAGAGGCGTCGGGAGCGTGTCAATTCACCGTCGGTGAGAAGAGAAAACAAGAACACGCAGCTAGTATCGGTGTAATGATACTGCAGAAAAGGAGTATTGGAACCGTTTCAGATATTTCAGTATTGATACATATCGAAATATCAATATTTTTGGCTACAATATTACAATGTTGTGATGCCTAAAAAAATGTTTTTAGTATTTTATTTTTAATATACTTTGACAAAATATTATAGAATTTTAATATCGGCTATTCATCGGTTAACTGCAATATAAAACTAATCATCGGCTTATAACTATTGGCCAGAATTTGAATATCAATGCATCGCTATTCTATATAAAATCATAATTCATAAGACAGTTAAATAAATATAATCTTAAGAAAATCTCAAAATGAATATACATTTTTCATAATGTGAATTATAAAGTTGTAATGCCTAAATCCACTCAAATTTAAAACAATTGAAACAGACAAAATATTATATTAAATCATCCATTTATCAGTTATTGGTCATAACACAAAAATAATTATCAACTTATCGTTACCGGCCAGAATTTTAACATCAAACATGGCATCCTCATTTTTTTTTTTTTTTTTTTACATAAAAATTATATCATGCCATTTCTTTCTAAATATAGCCCAGATGGAATCTGTGGACATTTTTCACATTTTCTGGACTAAAAACATTGGCTAGAACATTAAACACAATCAAATCAAATCATACTTCATAAACACACAAGAGATGTATAGAAGTTTGTGAATGAGATCTGTGCACGCAGATTCCATGTGGGCCTAATACAACTATCCAGCACACAACAGTAGTGTGAAAGGTCTCTCACCTTGGTGCAGAGGGTCCTGTTGGTGCAGGTGTAGGTGTGAATGGATGTGCGAGTGCTGATGGTGGTGTGGCGTCACGTTGAACATCTGCAGCCGTGCAATGGGGTCGTTTGCTACAGAAGCCATCCTCTCAACATGTAGCCTCTCAGGGTAGGACATCTCAGGACGTAGCTGTGGCCCAGCCAGCGCCAGCCGTTCCCGCTCCAGTGGATTCAGGCCCGGGTGGAAGGAGGCAAACGGATGAGGGCCAGCCATGGGTGGGAGACCAATAGGCCCGTGCCGTGCAAAGTGCTCCATGGGGTTGGCGGAAGGATGCAGACTGTCCAATTCTGGAGGTTTGACCTCAAAGCCTGGCTTCATCCTCTCCATTCTCAGCTCCCTCTCTCGGATCTCCCTCTCCCGTATCTCTCGCTCCCGCAGCTCACGCTCACGCATGCCGGGGTCTGCGTTGTACAGACCGGGCATGTGGTAGGCCAGGAGTGGGTCTGTGGGGTTGAGTGAAACGAAGAAGGGATGGTTGCGGTTGGTGGGGGACATGACGTGGGGTCGAGCGTATTCGCTGAGCGTGCGCAGGGCAGGTGTGTCAGGGCCGATGTAAGGGGGCACGGTGGCAATGGTGGTGGGTGGTGGATCAAAAGAGGTCCGCATATGAGCCGATCCCGCCATCGGGGGTTCACCCATGCGACCCTCATGGGAAGAACTGGAAGCTTTCTGTAAAGACAGAGCAGATATTTAGAAGCAAGAAATCAATAATGAACAATTTGTGCAGAAATTACCATATACAAATATAGTATCTAAAACATTAAACCAAAACTTACAGCAGCTCTCTCAGCCTCTTTCTCTCTCTCCCGTTCCCGTTCTCTTTCTTTTTCTCGTTCCCTCTCCTTTTCTTTTTCTTCTCTTGCTTTCTGCTCTGCTTCTCTCTTGGCTTTCTCCAGCGCCTCCTCTCGCTTTTTTGCCAGTTTCGATGAGGCCAGTGGTGTGAAGTAGAAGTCTGTTCTGGCACATGTGTTGTAACCTCTGTCCAGATGCTTATAGAACCTGTTAAAAGGACGGATGAAAAGAATATGAATAATCTTTTAAAGTTACCACAGTCAGGGTCATTTTGCTGTGTGAAACCTTTCTCCATTCGTGACAGATATAAGCTGTTGAAGTGCAGAAATATTTCCACAGGCTGATTTTGCAGCCAGTTTAAAAGAAATGCAATCACTTTGTGACAAATAAATATCCTGTGGCATGTTCTATCGTTTATACTATACTAGAGCCACTCAATCTTTTTAATCGCCAGTGTCGTAATGAGCTGCTCTCTCTGTGCATTAGTGAGCTTATTGCTATTCACTGCAAGTAAGTGTAAGACAAGGCCACAGCAGCTCTACAAAGACACGCTCATGATCTGATGGAGGCTTTCATCGCTATGATGCAGTCATTAATCTGTGCCCAGTCCACGCTTGATGACTGCAGAGGAGCCGAAGCTGAGGCAGGTTTAGTTAGGACGCTACACTGATGGTACCATTTAATGTAACTTTTAAACCTTTTAACTTAACTTTTAAATTAAATAATATTTTATTACATTTTAATAAATGCAATAAAATATTTTATTTATATTAATAAAATGACAAATGATTATTGTTTTTTAATGATTTTTTTCATTTTATTATAACACAAATATTGATTAAAATACCATTTTAATAAAATAAAAAATATATTTGTATTATTTACTACACTTATTATTATTATTAAAACATGACAAGATATCCCATTCTAACAAATGTAATAAAATAGAATTTTATTTACTAAAATTATTGCTGTTTTTAATAATAATAATTTATTTATTTATTTATTTTTTTTAATATTATATTATAACATTAATTCATGTTTTTACTGTTGTTATTCTAAAGTCTCTACGTCCATCTGACGTTTTTCTTTAAAATTAGCATTTTAACAGGCTCCTATGTATAGGTTTCTACCCAAGTACCAGTACTTCTGATTGGGCTAAGGCACATTACCATATCAGACACTTAAAAACAATTCTATTGATGGAAAAGAAGAAGTTATGTACCGTGCAGACTGGCTGGCGTGACTGGGAGTGTTGACGATGGTGGGTGGAGGTGAAGGGCTCCTCTGTGGTGGTGGAGGACTCTCTGGCTCCTCTGCCTCATCCAGTGGCTCTTCTTTAATCTGTACAGGTGGCACAGTGGAGGGTCCCGGGCAAGGCGCACTGACCGTTGCAGGCAGGGGCATGGATATGGAGGAGGGTGGCTGCTGCAGCATAGCCATTGAGTTCGCCACAGAAGAAGGAACGGTAGACGGTGACAGGACGGGCGAGCTGCCTGGCATGAAAGAATGAGGAGGGAAGGGTGGCTGAGAAGGCGCCGAGTGTGAAGCAGAGGAAGAGGAAGGGAGCGGAGGAGCCGGCGGGGGTGCTTGACTTCCTGTCGCCGGAAGGTTTTGGGACTGGGTGAGTACTGGAGGTTGCACTGGTGGAGGCTGTAGCTGCTGGTTTTGAGACATGAGCTGAAGGGGCGGCGGATGGGCGGAGGGAGGGTGATGTGTGGATAGGGAGCTGAGGGGCTTCAAGGCGGGTGGCGGGGGCAGGTTGGAAGGCATCTGCGGGAATGGGGGGTGGCTGGGATGCTTGTGTGACTGAGGGTTTGGCATTTGTGGGATAGGGGTGGTAGGTGGAGGTTTGATGTGGGGCATAGGCAATGGTGCTGGTGGGAGAGGCTGCTCTCTGGGAGGCTGGCTGCCGCTCTGTGAGGAGGACTGCGACTGGGATGGAGGGGTGTGAGGTCGCTGTTGTTGAGACAGGGAGGCAGCTTGGGACTGGCCCGAGAGAGGTGAAGGGGGGACCTGAGACTGACCAATAGGGAAGGACTGAGCAGGTAAAGCATGAGGGTGAGGCATGTGTGATGGCCCCGCCTGCAGAGGGTGGCCCATGGGCGGCATTGGGCCGTGTAGTGGAGGCTGCAGGGACTGAGGGCCAGTCTGAGAAGCTGGAGGAGGCTGAGTCATGCCCTGCAGTGGGGAATGCGGTGAGGGCAGCCTCTGCGCCCCTGACTGGATGAGAGACAGCGGACCTGCTGGAGGTGTCTGCTGAGGAGGCATGGAGGTGGGGGGATGGAGGGGGACGGTTGGGATGACAGCGAAGGCGTGCCTGAGGTGGGTGGTGTGGAGGCTGCCGCTGCGGAAGGAGGAGCCGTGGGTAAAGCCCCTGTCTGGCACTGGATGACCGGAGGGTGCTGACCCTGGAGGATCTGCTGCTGCGCCGAGGAGTCCGAGTCGCTCTCGTTGTCGCGTGGGCTGGGGATGCTGGGAGAAGAGCTGCGGTTGTCCTGGTCAATATCCTTGGGATCGCTGCTGCCCTCGTCATTCACACTGCGACCGTCCGAGCTCTCACCCTCTCCCTCTCCCTCACACTCTGAGGGCGAGTCCGGCCGAAGTTCCTGCGGGAGATGGAAGGAAGGAGGAAAGGTCAATAAACTTGGCCATACAGACGCTTACTGATGACGAATAATGGGTGCAGTCACTATCAAGAACAACCTTTGCATATCACAGTCATTGAGTTGTAATGTGAACTAATGACATTTAAAGGACATGAACTCACTCTAATGTGCAATCACATTGTTACTATAGGTAATGGCCAAAATAAATACAACCCTAAAATCTAGTGTCCTCACTGGACACTTGGTAAAATAGAGCTGCCATGAACCCTTCAGTGAACTTTCGTACAAGTTTATTAATGTCTTTTGGATTAATGGAGAACTCTTCTTCCAAGAAAACATCTAGTTGATCATTTTTCTCTCAAACACATCCCACATTTCCATGCTAACAATAATTTAGCCATATTATCACAGATCTTTAGCAGTACTCATCAAACTGCCATCTTTACTACAGCAGCATGAATTGTTATAAAGCACAGCTTAAAAGAAAAAAAGAAAAACTAAGATGTTTCTGTTTAGAGCTATACTTTCTATTCTTTCTGAGAGGTATACAAATTACTTTTCCTAAATAGGATGCTTGTTTACTAGAATTTCACTTACCTGCATTTTAGACTAGACTATAAAAATGTAATCATATAAATAACAAAAATATATACTTTTTCCACTCTTAAAGATGTTTCTAAAACTTCCTTTTCTACAGACTAAAAATGTAGAAACTACTAAATTCTGGTTAAAGCTAATCTTCATTTTCTCTTTGAGATGTATTGAGATGCTTGTTTAGTAGGAGTTCACTCACCTGCGTTTTAGATTTCTTGGCGCTTGCCCTCTCAGACTCCTCTGTGTCCGAGGCTCCTTTCTCTCTCTGACGTTTGGCACTCTTCATAGGCGATGGCGCCTCTTCCTTCGTCTTCTGTTTTGTCAAAATGAAAACATATTTCCTCTGAAAACAAATTCCTGTGATGCTCAGTGTGACTTTGATGCAAAAGTCTGTGCACATGGGTCGTACCTTGCTGGGTTTCTTCATCGAGTCAGTCTTGCTGTCAGTGCTGGAGGTGCTGGCTGCACTGGGTGAGGTGCGCCCGCTGGAGCGCAGATCCTCATTGGTTGGTGAGGCTCTGCCATCTGGACTGGCGGTTTGCTTCTTGCGGCCACTTCGTAGCGTTGACATCTGAACCAAACAACAAAATATTTGATGTGTGTTTTAGCCATGTGTTACATGTAGTTAAAATGGTGCTAAAAGGTAGCAAAGTTAGGCGTCTTACTGAGCCGCGGTTCCGTCGAGTCCTCATGCTATGCTTCCCACTGAGTCCATCGTCTTCCTCTTTGACAGGTTTGAACATAAACGGTGGCGGGTCTACAGGCTTCTCAATGGGAGGTAGTTCGCCGTACTTCTTAAAATGGATCCGGCAGTCGGTGCACAGCAGGATGTTCTCGCGACCCCCGTGGTGCCAGTCCTTGGAGGCTGTAAACACAAATTTAAGTTCAGCTGAGCTCTGCTTATTAAACATTACACTAACAGGAAGTGCTCTAAGGCTAGCCAAACACCTCATGGACATGCTAAGGTCAAAGTTGTTGTTTTCGTATCAGATGTGAATGCGATATGAATGCCAACTGCATCCAACAGGTCAGAGGATTTAATGAGGCAAAAAACAAATGAGTAACTGTCAGATTGGATCAAATTAGAAATGACACGCTCTGATGTCCGTCTGCCAGATGAAAGACAGGGCCGAGCACCAAACTGAGAGTAATTACAGGCCTGCAGAGGGGATTATTGAAGTCTTCTGAAGGGAGAACTCTTACAGAGTTTTCACCTGTCTCATGGTATCACTCTATTAGGTTAATACCTCCAACACTTCACCTTGGGAAGACTCATTGTTTGTTGTTTGTCACACTGTTGGTCACTTGGCAAATTAGAAAGAATTTGGACAAAATTATACAAGAGTTAGTGCCAGGCCTCTAATTTGATTGGACAAGCAGCATTCCTAGCACCAAACTTTATCTTAATGGCAAGAACGTAAAAATAAAATGACAAACGTCGAATAAACTTTGTGACAAGATAAATACTGTAAACAATAAATGCATAATAATGATATTTTTAAGTGTATAAATGTAAATGATTGAATAACTTCTTGTTTATTGAACTGTTGAAAGCAGTATTACACTCACAGTCATCCTGTTGGTCTGAATACCAGCATGGTGTGATATTGCTTAATTTAATTAAAATAAAATAAATGAATGTAGAAATATATAAAAAAAAAAAAAAAAAAAAAAAAAAATAATATATATATATATATATATATATATATATATATATATATATATATATATATATATATATATATATATATATATATATATAAACAAATAAAATGTAGAAATATAAAAACATTCTGTTTCCATTCCAAAATGCAAGTTAATCATTAACTTGTTGAACTGCTGCATAAAGCAGCATCACACTTGCAGTCATGCTGTTGGTCTGAATATAAGATTATTATGATGTGCTATTACTTAATTTGATAAATTAAGCACTCACTGGTAGTGAAACAGTGGCGGCAGGCGTAGCCCTTCAGTTCCTGCTCGCTGTCTTCACTGTCAAAGTCATCTTCACTGGCTGAACTCAAGTCCACTAGAAAAGAGAAACATGCTGGTTAATAAAGATTTGAGACTGTAGTTGTCAAATGATGTTTAAGACAAAACGGAGGCCTGCAACACTTAATACACTATCAGTGGGTTTTTCAGGAGACAAGGATAGTACACATAATTAGAGCGATGCCTCCCTGTTCTGTCTCTTATCGGATATGAGATTTCAGCTGTTTACTTTGAAGAATCACAGAGGGGGATCTGTGCTATGAAAAGCCATATTAGTCCTGGGAGTTTTAGGGATGTCATGTTTAGCTGTGACAAGAGTCTGTTCTCTGTCTCTAGGGGGAAAAGAGGCAGATTGCACTTACAGAACTCGCTGGAAGGTGGGCGGGAAGGAGTGTTGACGGGGGTGGAGGCGGTGCGGGTCTTGATCCGGCGGAAGACGGGTTGTCTGCGGTGCCTGCGGTGGGCTCTGCAACTAGCAGCCTCTGGGGTCTTCTTCCAATAATAGTAAAAGGTGATCAGCTCCCCCTGTGAGACAGAAAACACAAAAACAAAATCACATGAGCCAGCTGATTTTAGACAGTCTCAGTGTATAAAATTGAACAAAGAAACTCTTCAACTACTATACAAAAATACTGTTGATCTGTTGGATATGAATATGGCTTGATAAGCAAATGAAAAGACATCAAATGTCAAACTGATAAGGCAGCTGCACTGAAAAACACCAGGAGTTGGTTGATGAAATTAGTTTAGTTTTGATAACAGATAGACAGGAAGGGAGAAGGTATAGAGTCCTAGACAAAGAATCCATGCCGGGTTTGCCAGCAGGCCGGCTTGTTGTGCTGTGGCCGTGTCTGTCCCAGGATTAGGCAGTGAAGCTCTCTGAATGCTGGGATATTAGGATCAGTACATTGGTGGCTGCCTGGGTGGCAGGCGTTTGAATGGAAACAAAGGAACATGTCAGGGAGAGCTTTGGCGCTACAAATAGGGAGTGAAATGGCTCCAAGCCCCTGCGCTAGAAGAGTCAATTGAACTTTAATCAAACATTCAGAGGGTGCGCTTGCCAGGGAGTAAGGCATATAAATCCCGAGCACAAAAGCCAGCCAGGAAATCAATACCCTACTGAAACATTAACACATGCAATCATGGATCAGAAGACGCTTTGCTGAGGCAGCCTAAGCAAATTAACTGTCGCTTTCCGGACACATTCAAAATAATACACATGCCCTGAAACCGTTGTCTAGTGGAAAAGCAATTAAGCATTTTTCCTGTGGTAGTTCCTCTTGTTTCTCTCTTGTACCTTTCAGTTTCTTTCTTTTGGCTGATTTTAGATATTCATTTCAAGACATTGCATTGGAGTGGCTTGCGTGTCAACGGCTGAGCTTTTAACATGCTTTAATGTGTTAATGTTGCAGGAATGAGTGAAGAGGACAGACATAGGGTCTGACAGGGTCTGTTAAACTCGGGCTGAATAGGGCTTGGGTGTCTTTAATGCGTATTGATTGCTTTCCCTCTTTGCTTCGGCTGTTCTTCTTGACATAAATTGGTCATTAAAATGCTGCTCTCCCCAACACATTAACAGCTTTACGGCAAACACTTCAAACTATTCTTGGCAGCAAGCGGAAAAACATGTACTTTGAATCCTATCAGACTATTCATAGGCTATTTTATTGCTTGAGTGAATTTTACTGAACCATATAGATTTGCTTCGGATGCATGCACTTGAGTATATGAATTACATTTACATAAATCTCACACACACACACACAAAAAAGCTGCAGTCTGATGGAAAGGCTATAAAACCGAGGCTGGCCTGCATGGGCAAACACACAAGTCTCATACTTGCATGTTCTTATGCTTTGACTGCCCCTTTTCCCATAAGTAATCACAGTACACCATAATTTCCTTTAAACCCTATCATTTCCCATTTAAAAAAAAAAGAAAAAAAAAGGCTTTGGCGTTTCAAATCAAAATCTCTAGTCTTTAAAACAATTGTGTAATCTGAATATGCCATTGGAAAGAAAATAAAAATGTGAAAAAAATGCAGAAATCACAGCTGAAGGACTGAAAAAAAGCACATTGAGCAGTAGAGGAAAGTTCACAAAACGTTTCCACATGCATCAGACTCAGAGTAGCTCATCTTTGAGCGACCCAATGGACACACGTATGAGGAATATCAATTATCACAATTACATCAATTACTTGCGGGTGGTATAAATGCTTGCCAAATGAGAAACACAAGGCTGACAAGCTCAACTTAAAAGTATCCCAGCCCAGCTTCTGTGGGTTATTTATCCAATATGATGAGTGGAACGTGCAATGGCGAAAGGCCCGGGCCCGCGTCTGAGCGCAAAAGGCTTTTTGGCGGGGTCGGTCAGGGCGCAGGTGCAGGCCAAAGGATGGCAGGCTTCCTGATGTGAAATTTAATTGAAATGTGCAGATCAAAACTGTTCAGCAGGACAGCGGGCTGGCTTTCTTCACAGCCTAATGACTGTTCGGCACCGCATCCCCCTCCCCTTCTTCATGGTTGCCCCTTGCTTTTTATTTTCCCTCCCTCTATTTGATGTGAGCTTTGAAGCATGAAACCTCAACTTAATGCTACAGAAGATAAAAAGAAAAGGTCATTTTAGCCCTCAACAATTTTGCCAGAGCACTTTATAGCTCTTAAACATCCTAGAGGAAGGCAGATGAAAAAAAAATTGCTCTGGTTCAGTGTAATAACACTGTGAAAGGAATTGCCGTGGTCATTCAAAAGTAATTTAGTCCATAGGCTATCAAGACAGGTGTCAAGGTTGGGAAAGAGCTGACAACCACAGGCGAAGATAACACAGCGACGTTTAATGCAATCTGCAGGAGCAATATGTAGAGGAGTGGGGGAACGAGGATGAAAAGAGTGATGAAATGTTTTGAGAGGATCATCTGTGATGATGACAAATTTCCTCGGGTGATAACTGTACGATGGAGAGCTATAGAAAAAACCCCTTTCAAGCTGGAGGAGAGGAGATGGAAGAGGAAATATGATTTGATTAGAAGCATGGAGGGGACGTGCCAAGTCACGGCTCTGGGTTTATCTCTCATCCCTCACCCATTTCAGCGCTGCCCATTCTTTCTGACAAGACGTTGCTGGT
>NW_025953525.1:0-21105 GCF_018812025.1 Megalobrama amblycephala | reverse complement strand
TCAGACGAGGAGCCTGCTCTACAAAAACCTGCTGATCAAATGGAGGACCAAACAACAGAGTCTCCAGGTGCCTTTCATCTGTCACTCACAGGCTTTCTTTTCCCTTCCTGTAGGTGCAAATCTGTTGCACTATTAAAGCTTTTGTACTCCATCTGATGTTTGTACGGTATATCCTTCTCGAGGAATGCCGGAAGTGTCCTTTTGAATCTGTTAAAGTCACCATGAAATCAATTTTTATTTTTTATCGAATATTGCAGTAATTATTATAAATGATTTATCAGTGCACAACATTTATTCATGTGCCTTCATACTCTTTAATTAAAATAACTTGCCCTCCTTTTTACAACAACTTCTCTTCTCTGATGACCTGTTTACTGGTTCAAGGGCGGGACAAGCTGTCACTCACACATGACATCACAGCAGTAGCAAACCACAACCATCCAATCAATTGCCAGTGGACAAAATCAAGTCCCGCCCTACATTTGTTTTTGTTCGGGCAGCCATTTAATTCAGATATGCGTCACAAAAGGGGAGAAAAGACTATTCTGTTTCATGTTGACTTACCTCAGGTTACTCCAGGAGGATTTAGATGTGTGTACATTTGATAAAATCATCTGCTAAATGAGCAATGCAATATCCCAATTACCCAGGCTGCTTTATAAAATCACAAGACTTAGCAGTCTTAATACTACTGTAATGTAGTAATTCTGCTTCATCTGGATGAAATCCTCTTCCATCCACTCTGCTGACTCTTTACAACCCAGCAGGTTTTTATTCGAAAGTAAAAAGGAAAAATCCTCCAAGTTAAGATGTTTCTCTTTTTTTCTTCTGTTCATATGGTCATGTATTTTTTATGTATGGGAACTTTTTTTCTTTAATGTATTTTTAATGCCTCTCTGCTTCCTGTTTGTTTTTTCGTGAAGGGCCATATAAGAGTCTTTCAGAATTAATAGGCTGTTAATGGAGTGGTAGTTCATGTCGTCAGTGTACTTTTAAACCGACTCTGTAAAGAGAAGCTTGTCATGATCCATTATGAAAAGTGGTCAGAAATGGAACTAAATGAATTGTTATGCAGTAGTCATAGTTGGGCTTTTTTCCAACAAGTGTCATCTCTGTATTGAATTTCTTGGAGGTGGAGATGACGAAGCGAATTGTGTTGTGCTGAGTTCTTGGGTGTAGTGGGCTTCATGTATGTAGGTCAGACTTAATTCAGTCAGTATAGATGTTAGTCTCTAACAAAATCACTATGTGGTTAAACCTCTGTCAGACACACATACACTACTATTCAAAAGTTTGGGGGGTTTTTTATGTCTTTGAAAGAAGTCTCCTATGCTCACCAAGTCTGCTTTTTTTTTTTTTTCTTTTTTTTTTCCCTTCTTCACAAATACAGTAAAATAGTAATATTACATATTAATATTACAATTTAAAATGCTTGTTTTCTGTTTTAATATACAGTCAAACCAAACTGTATTCAGACACCTTGAACATTTCATTCATTAATACAGTTTTTTCACTATAGTTAAAAAAATGGTAATAAAATATGACAAGATCTAGTTTAACTGTGTCAGAAAAAATTAATCTTAATGTCAGAGAATACTTAAGCAAAAAATGGTCAGGTCAAAGTTTCTGAATCATTTTTGCTTCCAAATTTTTATAATGAATTTTTGGTTATAATATGTCACAGTTTATTTTGCTATCCTCACTTACATAAATGAACTATAGTGTCCTGCACCCACTAGTAAAAATATATCAAAAATATAAAAAATGTCTGAATAATTTTTGGTTTGACTGTTTTAAAATGTAATTTATTCCTGATATGGCAAAGCTGAATGTTCAGCATCATTACGCTAGTCTTCATTGTCACATGATCCTTCAGAAATCATTCTAATGTTTGGCTGATTTACCACTCAAGAAACATTTTTTCTTATTTATTTTGAAAACAGTTTGCTACTTAATAGTTTTGTCATGATTTTTTTTTTTTTTTTTTTTTTTTTTTTTTTTCAGGATTCTTTGATGAATAGAAAGATCAAAAGAAAGAAAATCATTTCATTTGAAATTTTTGTAGCATCCTTTTCTTTAAAAAAAAAAAAAAAAAGTACTACCCTTATATTTTATATATATTATATTTTTTTCCAACCAGAATCCAATATTCCAGAAAAAAAAAATGCAATCATGAAATCAATGACTTTTTTCAGTGTTGTCTTAAAGGTGCCCTAGAACGCTTTTTCACAAGATGTAATATAAGTCTAAGGTGTCCCCTGAATGTGTCTGTGAAGTTTCTGCTTAAAATACCCCATAGATTTTTTTTTTTTTATTATTCAATTTTTTTTTTTAACTGCCTATTTTGGGGCATAATTAAATATGCGCCGATTCAGCGCACTTCCCCTTTAAATGCTTGCGCTCCCCGCCCCCAGCTCGCAACTCTATAATACATTGCATAAACAAAGTTCACACAGCTAATATAACCCTCAAAATGGATCTTTACAAAGTGTTTGTCATGTAGCATATCAGATATAGTAAGTATAGTGTTTATTGGGATGTTTACATTTGATTCTGAATGAGTTTCGTAGTGTTCTGTGGCTAACGGCTAATGCTACACTGTTGGAGAGATTTATAAAGAATGAAGTTGCGTTTATGAATAATACAGACTGCAAGTGCTTAAAAATGAAAATAGCGACGGCTCTTGTCTCCGTGAATACAATAAGAAACAATGGTAACTTTAACCACATTTAACAGTACATTAGCAACATGCTAACGAAACATTTAGAAAGACAGTTTACAAATATCACTAAAAATATCATGATATCATGGATCATGTCAGTTATTATTACCCCATCTGCCATTTTTCACTGTTGTCCTTGCTTGCTTACCTGCGTAAAGTCTGTTGACTTGGCTGTGCAGCTCCAGACGTTAATACTGGTTTGTGTAATGCCTTGAACATGGACTGGCATATGTAAAAGTTGGGGGCGTACATATTAATGATCCCGACTGTTGCGTCACAGTTGGTGTTATGTTGAGATTTGCCTGTTCTTCGGAGGTCTTTTGCACAAATCAAATTTACATAAGAAGGAGGAAACAATGGTGTTTGAGACTCACTGTATGTCATTTCCATGTACTGAACACTAATTATTTAACTATGCCAAGGTCAATTCAATTTTCAATTCTAGGGCACCTTTAAAATGAAATTCCCATGACCTTTTGCAACCAACATTGTAGTCAACGCCCACCAGGCATGTTAAAAGCTAACTTGTGTCATAGTGTAGCAAATAAATCCGGAGGCATGATCCCTCGCTGGCGCTCATGTATTTAGAGCCTCCCTAAGGCAGTAAAGCAAAAGCTGTAGCTTTGAAACATGACAGTATGGATTTTTTTTTCCTTCTGAATTTCCTCTGGTAATTTAGGTTTACATCAGGCATACTGTAGAACATGCAAAAATATTTTGTAGGAAATTTATTTTATTAATTAATATTCCTGCCACATCTCCCTATCAAATTTAAAGTGTTCCTCCTCTCTTTGCAGGAGCTGATCTTGCCTTTGCTCCTCCTGGGCCTCCTGATCCTCATCAGCACCCTCAACCCTCATGTCTCGTATGGCAGTATCAGCACTAAGGAGCTGGAGTATGAACGGGACCTCGTAATCAAAGGTCTTGGCTACACCCCCATCAGCAATATCACCAATCACATCATGGAAGAGGTGGCACGGGAACTGCGTAAGTCACATTTGTTGGTCTTTCTTTAAAAATGATTTTTAACAGTGTCCGTTTACCATATTTTATTTATTTTGACAAGCTGAACAAAATGGCATATGACACATAACAAAAACACAAGACTAGAACATTGCACAGATTTTTTTAGCTTTTATGTGTAGATCAATTTTCCCCTGTTCCTCATTTTAAGCAAACCACTAAATAGCATTACATGGTGTATTTGGTATGTTATTGAATGCTTTGCTAATTTATGACGAGGTAGTGTTGACTCTGATGTTAAAGTAGATCACTTACTGTGAACATTGGTTTTTATTTGTTTCTTGGTTCCTCAGCTATGAATGAGCGATTAGACATGTTCTCCTCTGAGGAAGACTTGGAGAATGCCAGTCTCTATGAACCTGATGGATATGTGGGAGTGGTCTTCTTGGATTCAATGTCATACCGTCTGCGATTCCCATACAACCAGCTTCCTCTGCCTAGTGACTTCACTGAATCCATAAGTGAGAATTAATTAACACAGATGTCATAAATCCATCCATGCCACCCTATTTAGCTTCTTTTTTGGTCAAATGGCAACATGCTTTTTAATACAATTGGCATTCAGTTTATAACCTTATCTGTAATGAAGAAACTGCTGAAGAAATGGCACTTATGACTTTAATTTTTTCCCCTCTGGTCCACAGCAAGCTGTTACACGAACTATGTCAACTGCCGTGCTGCCAACTACTGGTATTCTGGATTCGTACGGCTGCAGTCTGTCATTGATGCTGCCATCATACAGGTTTGAAATGACATGGTTGAATAATTTATTGGTATAAGCATTGTAGCTGTTAATAAGCAATGTGTGCATCTGCCTGCTGAAGTCTGGGATGAACAAACACTACCGTTCAGAAGTTAATGATTTTGAGCGACGGTGTAGGAAACATTTTTCTAAATTAGAAGCCACCAAATCTCTCAAATCTTCAGAAATAATTCCAATATGCTGGTTTGGGGTTTAAGAAATATTTCTTCTTATTATCAATGCTAAAATCATGTGCAGCTTATTTTTGTGGAAACCTTTTTTTAGGATTCTTTAATGAATCAGCAAAAAACATGTATTTGGAAAAAAAGTTATTTTGTAATTGGGAATAGGAAGTCCCTGTTGAGCTAATTTAGTTTCATTAATAACCGCTTCATTTTTCTGCAGATGAAGACCAAACGTCCGGTGTGGAACGAATTAAAAGTGCGTGCAGTGATGATGGGACATCCAGGCTCAGTGGAGGTCCAGAAGTTCCCTCACGCCCTAATCTCCATCTACCTAGTGCTGGCATTTACACCCTTTGTGTCCTTCCTCATTGTCAATGTGGCCGCTGAAAAAGAGCAGCGGCTGAAAGACACCATGGGCATGATGGGACTGTATGACTCTGCATTTTGGTAAGTGTGTCTACTGCAAAACCTGAAATTAAATTGTAATTCATAGCTAGTTTAAATAATATAAAAATGGTCAGTCTGTGAAATTCTCTTTTGCTTTTTTAGGCTTTCATGGGGCCTTCTTTACGCCGCACTAGTGACGACCATGTCCATTCTCATGGCTGTTATAGCAACCTGCACACCCCTGTTCTCCAACAGCAACTTCTTTGTCATCTTCCTCCTCATTTTCCTCTATGGAATATCCTCTGTAAGCTCTAGCAACCCTTCTATCACATCCAGTGATGGTCTCAACTTTAAGCTTTAGAGAGTGCAAAGCTATTAAAATGAGTGTGCACTTATTTGACCTCAGGTCTCCATCTCTGCCCGCAATGAGTAGTCATGTGAATGACGGGCTAATCTTCAACCTCATTTTGAATGTCATTAGTTCATTTCCGTTTTGCAAGGCTAAATTGCTTTCAGCTGCGTTAGTTTTCTATTGCATCAGAGGGGTGTTACTGTTCCGGAAAACTATCTGAAATGCAAATCGCTTAATTTAAGCTTGAATATATTTATGAAAATATGCCGTTTACATGCAGCATAAAAATAATAATAATAAAAAAAAAAGCATTAGCCACAAAGTTGTGTCAGCTTTAAAGTGCATTTTTTTTCCAAGTCAGTGTGAAACTGCATTTGCTAGTGATTTACATAATGTGACATTTCTGTATGGAACAGGTATACAATAATAACAAAATGTTGGTTTTATCCATTGGGAATTAATTAAACCGTGAAAGGTGGGGCCTATGTGACTGATTGGGAGTTTAAAAAATGAGGACATACATTGAACACAATAAGACCAGGAATGTTAAGGGTTTTTTTTAGTTTGTTGATTTTTCTATAAAAGTCTCTCTTTTCTTTCTACTTATCTATCCCACAGATTTTCTTCTCCTTCATGTTGACCCCTTTGTTTAAGAAGCCCAAGTTTGCGAGTACGGTGGGTTCCATGCTCACAGTGGTGTTCGGATGTCTGTCTCTTTTCACTGTGCTGATGAGAGATTTCCCCCAGTCAGCCGTGTGGCTCCTCTGCCTTCTGTCTCCCAGCGCCTTCTCTATCGGCATTGCCCAGGTAACACACTTTTACACAAACATGCTCCATTGTATTACAAAGATCACCTAGGTTATGGGACCGTTGGCCAAGAAACGCGTATGAGAACAGTGATGATTTGAATAACAAGTCAGTGCTACCCTAGCCTAGAACTTTTTCCACACATACATGTGTTCTAATTGTTTTTATATATTTATTATGTACATTAACATTCAAAAAAAATGTTTTTATATATTTATACTTTTATTCAGCAAGGATGCATTACATTGACCAAAAGTGAAAGTAAATACATTTATAATGTTACAAAAGATTTCTATTTCAAATAAATGCTGTTATATTGTTGACATTGAAGACTGGAGTAATGATGCTGAAAATTCAGCTTATATTTGAAAAATATATTAAAATGGAAAATATATATTTTAAATTGTAATAATATTTCACAATTATACTGTCTTTACTGTATTTTTGATCAATTAAATGCAGCCTTGATGAGCATAAGAAACATTAAAAAATTCGTACTGATCCCAAACTTTTGAGTGGTAGTGTATACATAAAATAAAATGTATATTATGGCACTATTTTTGTCTGTATGTGTAGGTGGTGTATCTGGAAGCTCAAGGGGACGGCGCAGTGTTCTCCTCTCTTGGCAATGGCCCTCACGCCCTCTATGTTCCTATGGTCATGCTGGTTTTGGACTGCATTCTCTACTTGCTTTTAGCCATTTACCTGGACCAAGTGCTACCAGGTGACAACTAAAGTCAAAGTATTTTGCATAAACTAGAGGTTTTTACGGGTCCACTTAGATCCTAAAACCCGAGGTCCCACCCGAGTGGGTCCAAAACTTTGAGTGCCTTGGACACTGGATGGGTCTGATATTAGTCACCTCGGATCTTGGATCATTTAAAATGCACTTTAACCAAATGGCCCAAAGAAGACCCAAATTATTTTAAAATATGCCAACTTTCCACCATTCGTTTAAGGTATTTAGCTATATTTTATTATTTAAAGGGATACTTCACCCAAAAATGAAAATTATCCCATAATTTTCTCACCCTCAAACCATCCAAGGTGTGTATGACTTTCTTCTTTCAGTCAAACATAATCGGAGTTGTAATTAAAAAATATTCTGTCTCTAAAAGCTTTAGAAATGGGAGTGAATAGTAAATGCGATTTTGAAGACCAAAAAAGCACATCCATCCATCACAAAAGTAATCCAAACGGCTCCAGGGGGTTAATAAAGGCCTACTGAAGCAAAGTGAGGCATTTTTGTAAGAAAAATATCCATACTTATAACTTTATGGACTATAATCACTAGCTTCCGGTAACATCCGTCTGCACGTACACGCGAGTCGAGTTCCGGCATATGACGTCGGATGCAGGAGTAGCATAAGCTTAGGTGAGAATAGACGCCTCTCACAGTTCAAGCAAATAGGGCAGGGCAACAAATTCAAGCTCCTTTGACATTTCTCTTTAAAAATTCTCACGTGTATTCTTTAGTGGCTACACTTATGAATACACATTAGTCGTAATTTCCCTGAGATGGAGGCGTTTGGTGAGTTTCTCACTTAAATTACCATTTCTTCCTTCAGGCGAGTTTGGCACAAGGCGCTCAGTGCTGTACTTCCTACAGCCATCCTATTGGTCAAAGCGGAGGAAGCGCTATGTGGAGGTGAGCTCTGTGTACGAGAGCGAGGTGAACGGAACCCCTGTGACTGAATCAGTGGAGGCGGTTTCTCCTGAGTTTAGAGGCAAAGAGGTTATCAGGTACGGACTTGACTCTTGAAAATGGGTGTTAATTAATTAATGGTGTGCTCTGATCAATTGGCTGCAAGTCAGTATTGGCCAATAATTGCATTCTGTGACCCAGTAATTAGTAAATTTGGACGATTTCACAATCTGATCGCAATTTAATGCTGTAAAACCATAAAATGAGTGGTTGAGTTATAAGCCATTTGAGATGTGAAATCATTAAAAATGCCTTCAGGGTGTAGGGAGTTAACAGTGATTTGTCAGGATCAGCTGCAAAAATCCTGATCCTTTTTTGTTTTTTTTGGTAAATGTTGTTCCTTGGTATTCTGAAATCATACCAGCAAAGTGATTTAGGGAGCAGTTTGGGAAAGGGAGCTAAGCTTTTAGAGCTGATGTTAAAATCCTTCAAAGCCTGTATAGATTTGGGCTTGAAGAGAGCTGGCATGCAGCCAGAATGACCATTTAATATCCATCACATGTTTTCTGTTTATATTTTTACTCTTGTTAGGATCTGTAATATCCGAAAAATCTACAGAGAGAAAGACACCAAAGTGGAGGCTTTGAGAGGTAAGGCTTCCCACCTGTATCCAAATCGTGGCACTTCTGTATTTATGAATGAGCAATATACTTCCTCTTGGTCCGTATTTATGGATCTTAGGACTAAATTGCTTCTTGTATGCTGCAGGTAAAATGACAAAAAGCCATTTGCAATCCATTTTACTTTTATAGTACTAAATGTCATAGTACACTTGATTGGTCCTAGTTTTCTTATGACTAGAGACTTCTGGTTTTGACGTGTAGGTGAATGTTTTGTGTTCTGCTTGTCATCTAAAGGTTTGACTTTTGACATCTATGAGGGTCAGATCACAGCCCTGCTGGGTCACAGTGGAGCAGGGAAATCCACCCTCATGAACATCCTGTGTGGCATCTGCCCTCCTACAGAAGGTCAGACATGTGATGCATAGATGCAATTTTCTTGAAAATTACTTTTTTATAAACTCATTTTCCTCTTCTTGAGTACCTAGGAAAGATTAAATATTGTACTGCTGCCACACACTCTGTTATTGTGTGATTTACGCATAGGCACGGCAACCATCTATGGCACTCCAGTGGCGGAGATCGCAGAGGGGGCCGAGATGAAACAGCTGGTTGGTATATGCCCCCAGTTCAACATCATCTTTGATGTGCTCACCGTAGAGGAACACCTGAGGATCTTTGCTGCCATCAAAGGGATCCTGCCCTCTGATATTGACGGTGAGGTAGGAACTCCCAGTAGATCTAGAGACATCAGCTGACTTCATGTTGACTCATTATATGGGAAGTTCAAAAGCAAACCAAGGACCTATCAGCTCTCTTGGTGCGCATTTGACATCAAGTCCACCCCCTGCATATTTAATTACGTCTATTATAGAGTGCAACAGTGACCGTACACTTTTCAGTGTTCTTGGTTCTAGAAGTGTTTTTTTTCACCATAGATGCATTACTGTTCAAAAGTCAGTACAATTAGTTGTTGTTGTTTAAAAAGAAGTCTCTTACGCTCACCAAGGTTGCATTTTTCTTCCCTCAAAAATACAGTAAAACGGAAATATTGTGAAATATTATTACTGTTTTCTATTTTAATATATTTTCAAATATATTTCTTGTGATGGCAAAGCGGAATTTTCAGCATTATTACTCCAGTCTTTAATGTCCTTCAGAAATCATTCTAATATGCTGATTTGGTGCTCAAGAAACATTTCTTCTTACCAATGTTGAAAACAGTTGTGCTGTTTAATATTTTTGTGAAAACTGTGGAACAATTTTTCCAGGATTATTTGAATAGAAAGTTCAAAACAACAGCATTTATTTGAAATAAGAATCTTTTGTAACGCTATAAATGTCTGTACTGTCACTTTTGATCAATTTAATACAGCCTTACAGAATAAAAGTGTTAATTTAAATACTGACAACAAACCTTTGAACAGTAGTGTATTTAAAAAGAAAAATTCAGCTCCATCCAGTTAGCTTAATCCTTGTGTTTTGATGTCATTTCTGTTTTAAAATATTTCTCTTTTAAAGGTGAGGAAGGTTCTAAAGGATCTGGATTTGGAAAAGATTATGGATGCCCAGGCGAAGAACCTGAGTGGAGGCCAGAAGAGGAAGCTCTCTGTGGGCATAGCAATTCTTGGAGACCCAAAGGTAAATGTCTGACCGCATATACCTTTTGATTTCTTGATCCGTTTGTTTATTTATCCCGCTCCCTCAACGTCTGTCTTTTTGCTAATGAATCAGATCCTTCTTCTGGATGAGCCTACGGCTGGTATGGACCCTGTGTCTCGACATCAGGTTTGGTCCTTACTGAAGAGCCGTAGAGCAGGCAGAGTTACTGTACTCAGCACTCATTATATGGATGAGGCAGATATACTTGCAGGTACTTTTCTCAATTTTCTCTTCTCTTCCATCAGTCATCTCCATCTCAGTCTTACACACCTCTGTGTGTTTTCTCTCATGCAGATCGTAAAGCTGTCATCTCTCAAGGACAGCTGAAATGTGTTGGCTCCTCTATGTACTTGAAGACCAAATGTGGGGTTGGCTACCATCTTAGGTCAGTTCTATTTTAAGAAAATTTTATTTTTTTCCTGTCACCCAGGACATTACTACATTTAACATTGTTGTTCCAAACCTCCTGTAGAATGTCTGTGACCGAAGGCTGTGAGGTGGACAACATCACATCACTGGTCAAGAATCATGTTCCCAAGGCTCAGTTGTCAAGGCAGCAAGAGGCTGAGCTTACATTCACGTTGCCTTTCGAGAGCATGGACACTTTCCCAGGTCTTGCTTCTATTTGCCCTCATGTCACCATCTGCTATGTGTCATGCTGCCATATGCCCTGCGGAGCAACAGATTGTGTCATGCTGTCACCAGGACTATGTTGGCGTTTTATTGGGGCAGTTTTATTTAATTTTATATAGGTTTGTAGTCTGTAGTGTTATTTGGTTGAGTATTTACTTCAAGCTAAGTTTGATGTACTCTCCTTCATGTCATTCCAAACCTGCATTACTTACTTGCTTTTGTCTAGCACAAGGTGTGGGAGGTTTCTTTCTCATTATATGAACCTGAATGTTCTTCAAAAATCCTTTTTTGTTCTGTTAAAGAAACTATATGGGTTTTAAATGACATCAGGGTTAGTAAATTATGACAGAATTTTTTATTTTTGTCTGAACCATATTCAAAAAATCTGAACAATTTCTATGGTTACTAAACTCTTCTCGCCTCTCACTCACGTTGCACTCCAGGGCTGTTTGCGGAGCTGGACTGTCGACCTGACCTGGGTGTCATTAACTATGGCGTCTCCATGACAACGTTAGAGGATGTATTCTTGCGTCTAGAGGCAGAAGCAGAGGTGGATCAGGCTGGTAAGAAAACCACCTACCTAAACCGATTCAGACCATTTCACTTCAAAATGAAATGGGGAAAAACTGAACTGTGTTACAATGAACCAGCATAGTGAAGTGCTCAAGATGTATAACACCCACTCTATGTGTTATATTTTTTTTTTTCACTGGTAGACTACAGTGTGTTCAACCAGGATAAGGTGGAAGAAGAGGCAGACACATGCTCTCTGGATGACACGGACCAGAGGCTGCTGACGTTTTCAGACAGTAGGCAGGATGCAGTAAACGGTCATGCCCTCTGGAGGCAGCAGTTTTGCACGGTAGCCTGGCTGCACATACTCAACCTGCAGAGAGAGAGAAAACCTTTCATATACAAGTGAGCAAATGCTAATAAGTACTAGGCTGCGTTCCACTCCAGTTTTAGACACGCACTCGCAAACTTCCCTACACACTTCCCCTCGGGGGAATCCCTGCCGCCATTTTGAAGTGCGTTCCACTTCGTGAAGTGGACGAGGGAAGTTTACATGGACAGACCCTCGCTCCCTCGATTTTAACCGAGGGAGCGAGTCTACTTCACATGTACACTTCAGGCAGCTCCATAACCCACAATGCAACACGATTATGACGTCACCGCATATCGCGTTTAATTTACCCTACCACAAACAATTCTATGATATATTAATTATTTTTTTAAACATTTAAAACACACATATATGCATATAGAATGCTGTATTAAACAAATTTGTAAGGGGAAAAAATAAATAATAAATCAGCTCCATTGCGGATTCCAAGTGATCAAGGGCTTAGGACGTTCCAGTTCAGCCCATTGCAAAGGTTCCGCCAGAAGTGGGCACTCGTGCAATGTAAGCAATGACGTACATCCGAGTCAACGAGACCGAGGGAAGTTAGCGAGGGAAGGGCATTTAAAAACCGAACTGGAACGCAGCCCTAGTTGATCATGTTTGCATTTCAGTAGTACACATGCATTCACTGCATGCTCTTATATTAGAGTGTATGAATAAAGCCTGTACTGTTTAATTATTGCAGCAGAGCTGATACATATACACCTATGATTGTGTATTATATTTGTAAAGATATATGTAATGTTACTAAACGTTTCTATTTTAAATAAATGCTGTTGTTTTGCTGTGATCGTATGATGCTGAAGACTGGAGTAATGGCTGCTGAAATTCAGCTTTGCCATCGCAGGGATATAGTGTTTTTTAAAATAGACAACACTTATTTTAAATTGTAATAATAATTCAATATATTCGATTCAATATTACTGTTATTACTGTATTATGGATCAAATAAATTCACCGTGGTGAGCATAAGAGATTTCGTTTTTAAAACATTAAGGCCCGGTTTCACAGACAAGGTTTAGTTTAAGCCAGGATTAGGCCTTATTTCATTTAGGGTTTATAAGTAGCTTTTATAAACGTACCCTAGAAAAAAACATTACTGGTGTGCATCATGATACAAAACAATGGCTCTGACATATTTTAAGATATGTCAGTGCAAGTTACTTTCAGTTAAAACGGCACAAACATGCATTTTAGTCTAGGACTAGCTTAAGCCTTGTCTGTGAAACCGGGGGTATAAGATCTTACTGAGCCCAAACTTTTGCATGGTATATGGAACATGACCCTAGACCATACTCAAACCCATACAATTACAATTGATGGCGTCTGGGGGAAATAAATGTTGCAAATGAATCATAAAAGTTTCCACAAAACTATTAAGCAGCCCACAAGCATATTAAGTGAGAGTAAATGGGCTAAAGTTTGATTTCATGTTGACTTTAAACTCTTATCATTATTATTTCTAATCTTAATCTATTTGTTCTTTAGTGGCTTTGTACTGTCTTCTGCTAATAGCTTCTTTTACGTTTTTTCTTTGTTTGTTTGTATGTTTCTCTGTTTGTATGTTTCTGTTCTTATTTTTTCTTCCTTATTTTAACCAAAAAAAAAAAAAAAACATTCTTTTTGGAGCTTTACTCTCAGCCATATGTAAACCGCGTAAGTTGCTGTATGATTGCAGTATTATTGTCTCAGTCCCTTTGTTATCTGAACTTCCCCCCAATTTTTCTGTTATTTCATCCCTTGTTTTTATAATACATTTTGTTTGGGTGATTTTTCCCTTTTTCACTCCTGGCATGGATCCTCATAGACACACCTACACATGTTGTATGTTAGACACAGATGAGTTATGTAGAGCACGCCCCCTATTGCTAGGAGGTCAGAATGTATTTGCAAGAGCATTTATTTAGTTAATTCTATGTTTAATTGTAGTGTTGTCTGGTCACTAGCATGCCTTAAAAACCCTTTTGTCAGCTAATAACTTTATACAGATTTAGAGTGACATGAGGGTGAGTAAATGATGACAAAATTACAGTCTTTTAGATATTAACTAGATAAAAAAAAAAAAAAAAAAACTGCCTTGGCATAATCGGTAATCTATGGAAGCTTGTTTCTTCCAGAGAATATGAAATAAAAAGGGTAATTGCGAATTTTTATCTCACAGACGTTTTTTTTATCGCAATTGCGAGTTTCTCAGTATTGTGACATAAAGGCCCTGTTTACACCTGATATTAAGATGAGTTTGGTCGATCTGATCACAAGTGGACCACGCTAAATATTAGTGTAAACGGGTTCTAAACGTTTGGAGCTTTCCATTTTCGACCACTTCCAGAGGTAGTCTAAAACACATTTGACCAGATTGCTTTCAGATTTTTCCCATCAAAGAAATCAGGACAGAAGGGATTGAAAGTAGACAAAAGAGACAGATTAGAGCACCAGGAGTAAACGGGAATGTGTCTCCCTCGTCTACTTGTGATCCGATTGACCAAAACGCATCTTAATACCAAGTAGAAACAGGGCCATAATCTCCCAATTGTGAGTTATAAAGTCGAATTGCAGGGTAAAAACTCAGAATGGCAAAAGTTATATCTCGCAATTCTGACTTTTTTCTCAGAATTGAGAGAGGCTATAAAGACAATTGTGAGTTATAGGCGAATTACTGGATATATAAACTTGTAATTGTGAGGGGGAAAAAAGTCAGGTGACTTTTTTCCTCTGAATTGAGAGATACATACTTGCAATTCCAAGTTATAAAGTCCAACATTTCATTCACAGTTCTGAGAACAAAAACTGACGTTTCTTTGCAATTTTGAGTTTTTACATCGCAATTCTGACTTTAAAGGTGCCCTAAAACTTTTTTTTAAAAGATGTAATATAAGTCTAAGGTGTCCCCTGAATGTGTCTGTGAAGTTTCAGCTCAAAATACCCCATAGATTTTTTTTAATTCATTTTTTGAACTGCCTATTTTGGGGCATCATTATAAATGAGCCGATTCAGGGTGTGTAGCCCTTTAAATCTCGTGCTCCACGCCCCAAGAGCTCGCGCTTGCCTTAAACAACATAAAAAAAAGTTCAAACAGCTAATATAACCCTCAAAATGGATCTTTACAAAGTGTTCGTCATGCAACATGTCTAATCGCGTAAGTATAGTATTTATTTGGATCTTTACATATGGTTATGAATGAGTTTGATAGTGCTTCGTGGCTAACGGCTAATGCTACACTGTTGGAGAGATTTATAAAGAATGAAGTTGTGTTTATGCATTATACAGACTGCAAGTGTTTAAAAATGAAAATGCGACGCTCTTGTCTCCGTGAATACAATAAGAAACGATGGTAACTTTAACCACATTTAACAGTACATTAGCAAAATGCTAACGAAACATTTAGAAAGACAATTTACAAATAACACTAAAAATATCATGATATCATGGATCATGTCAGTTATTATTGCTCCATCTGCCATTTTTCGCTATTGTTCTTGCTTGCTTACCTAGTCTGATGATTCAGCTGTGCACAGATCCAGACGTGTAATCCCTTTCATAATGTTGGGAACATGAGCTGGCATATGCAAATATTGGGGGCGTACATATTAATGATCCCGACTGTTACGTAACAGTCGGTGTTATGTTGAGATTCGACTGTTCTTCGGAGGTCTTTTAAACAAATGAGATTTATATAAGAAGGAGGAAACAATGGAGTTTGAGACTCACCGTATGTCATTTCCATGTACTGAACTCTTGTTATTTAACTATGCCAAGATAAATTCAATTTTTGAATCTAGGGCACCTTTAAAAATTTCAATTCATAGAAAAAAGCTTGCAATTCTGATAAAAGAAAATCTGACATATTTCTTGCAATTGCACTGACTTTATAATATGTAATTGCAAGTTTATACAACGCAATTTCAAGGAAAATAAGTCAGAATTGTGAGAAGTCGCAATTACCTTTTTTATGTTTTCATTCTGTGGCTGAAACAAGCAACCATAGTAAACTTGTAGTCCACAACGAACACAAAAAGTGTAGTTCATTTTCATTTCACTCTTAAAAAAAGGTCATTGTTTGCTTTAATATTAGCCATCTAGATAGTGTCAGTTTGTGACTCCTGTGTTGATGTTCTCCTCAGTACTCTCCAACCATGAGAGCCACCTACCTCTCCATGACCGAAGACCAGATCAGACACTTTGGGGAGGATTTCCGAGCGTAGAACTGATCCGTTTTCTTCTGTCATGCACACGTTTTGTCTGGTGTGATTCTTCACACTCTGGAAATATGGACACATGGAAAACCCTCACGCCAGCATGTGTGCGCATCTTTGTTTGTGTTACAGGACCACGGTCTGAGAGGAGAACATCATTTTAAGAGCACTCTGTGTGTGTCCGTATGGGTGCTTGCATGTATGTGTGTGTTTGTTGATTATTCTGATGGTGCGATGCATATTTTCCCTCACTACTGAGGATCTGAAATATCCTGTCTCTAATAATGTTTTATTTGTATGTTTACGTCAAATAGACTGTTGGTCTTCCCTATTGCCTTTCAAGTGCAGAAACTGTTCAGTGTGGGTAACAAACACTATTTTGGACCCACATTATATTGTGTCTTTAACTACTATGTACTAACATTTACATTAATCATTTGATGCAATGCACTTATTGTGTATTTATTTATTTAAATACCTGTTGTTAATTTCTGTAATTACCTCTATAATTACAATGTTGATCCTTGACTTACCCCACCTTTAAACTTAACCATACCACAAAACCTCTCCCTATACTTACCCGTATCCCACCTCAATAGCAGCAAAAGTATTTTGCAATACGATATGAACACAATAAGCACATGGTACCTAACAGTCAGTGTTCTTTTAGAATATTTACAGTGTAATTATACAATTTAGTACTGAGTAATATAATATTAATTAACTTACATGTACTTGTTACACACATAAATATATGTAAGTACATAGAAGTTAAAGGCACCTAATATAATATGGGACCACGTTTTTTTTTTTCTTTTTTCTAACCAGAGTACAGTACCAAACCTTATAAAGGTTAGCCATTTGTCATATTAAAGACTGTACATATAAGTGTGGACACTGGTTGAAGTATTAATATTCTGTCCATTGGACATTTAGTCCTACATAGTGTACAGCATTGCTAGTATCAACATAGTAGGTTTGCTAGGTACTTTTCCAAGCGATTGTTGCTCATGAAAAGTTGTCTTACTTTTTTTTTTTTTTTTTTTTTTAGCTACTGTGCAGTGTGAACTTCATGAACGTCATCACTTTTTATGATGGCTAACTGTACAGATACTAATGCGTTTTATCTTCTTATTTTGAAGTGAAGTCTATTGTTTTCTAAATGTCTTTTGTGCCAAGAATGGAAGCATGTTTTGTGCCTCTAAAGCCTTTGTTTTCATTCCCTTTCACTGCTTTTTCACTGTGTGTATCTATGATTAACAGGGATGGGACTTAGCTTTTGTGTTTGTTTTATGCATGTAGAGGCATTTTAAAGCACAACATGATCACTTTGGGTTTATAGTGACCAAACACTGTCACTTCGTACCACAAATGATGTTTCTAACATCCTGAGAGACTTTCACCTCATTTCCAGCAAGCACAAATGACGGGTCATTTTACCTGGAACTTAAAATCGCAGACCTTCCTTTTTATACAAGTGTAGAAAGCACACTGAGCCAATTTTCTCCCATGTTGCAAATGCATATGCATTGAATTAACCTGTTGACCAGCTGTAAATAACCTGTATGGTAACAAATGTTGTGTGACTCTTTGTATTTCTTTCTTTGCTCCATTCTTGAGTGCCATTCTCAGTATATTGTTTGATAAAATCATCTACTTGGACAGATTGCTTGCACAGCGTGTCCTCATTTGAAATTGATGGTGGCTTCCGTTTGGTTTATTGCATAGTGTTTTTAATACATACTGCATACTGATTTTAATACTCGGTGCATGAATAACACTGCGTTGCAGACACTGACGGTGGTGCTTGACTTCTGTCTAACTTAGAGGACAGAAACATGGATATATAATAAAAAACATTTTGATTTGAATTGAGACCTTTGAGTGAAAACTTTTATTTAGGTACATTTATGTAGCTTATAGCAGGGCAGGTTTTCAAACTCTATGGGGAAAATGTTACTTACGGACTATTTTTGGCTTTGCAACAAAATGTAAATCATAAAAACAATGATGAAACTACAAAAATGTGTACAAAACCGTTTTGGCCTACTAGTGTTAATACATTTGAAAAGTTAGGCTACATCACAACTACAAACTACTTCCCAAAATTATGTTTATAATAATACTCTTGTCCTGTGAATACGGTTAAGATCATCTAACTAATACATTATATATTTGTTTCTTGTTTAATATGTCTGCCAGTGTTCTTTTACAGTTTCAGTTATTGCAAAAGTACTATGATTAGCCTGCCCTATCATATGATGGGTTTTAGTTTGGAGACCAAATTGAATAAGATTTTCAAATGAATGTTTGAAAGCAACATACAACCCCACTGCTATAGAAAACAAGCGTTTGTGTAATTGGACTAAACTCCTTTCCTTACAGTTGCTGCGATATAGCCTCAGCAGTAATGTTTGACGCTGCTTAAAACTAAATATATGATAATGAAATGATAAATTGAAACTTGTGTCCCGCATAATTCCTGAAAAGGATTTTTAATGGTGTTTTTCTCATTGGACCATATGAGTGTTGTTACTTAGCGCCCTCTACTGGACCTGTTGTCGAACTTCATTAGAAAAACAGAAAGCCTGAGGTAAAACAGCAAACAATGTTAATTTCATGTGAGTGAAACATAATAAAAGAGCACATTTATTTCTACGTGTATAATTTGGCATTCAGTGCTGTTAGTGTTTAGCAGCATTAAAGGCAGGGTAGGTAAGAAATTTTGTTCCAAATTTGTTTAAACTTTCTATATATATACATGCATAATTAAAATGTAAGAACTCTGATAAAAAGAGTATAAAAATCGAGTGACTCTAGACCGTTTAATCTGTATTAAACACAGCTCATTATTTCCATCCGGGACGAAACATAGGATTGGCTTAGGCGGCTGTCACTCTCTCGCAACCATGGCAACCACCCTTTTGCCACACATGACCTGCCCACTTGCGCGCGCACGTTTGATTTGGGGAATCCAAGAGGCATGGATCCTAGGAATACCAAAACAATGGCAGAGAAACAGCAAGCTAAATTCACAGTATCGGCCTATGCAGTTAGTGAAGGCAAACCAGGCAAAAAAAGGAAGACAGTAACAGTACAAGAAAAGGCAATGAACAAAAAGTCTTTGGATAAACAAAGAAATAAAACGCGAGTTAATATCGGCGTGGCTTTCCAGCGATGGCGAGAACTGAGGGAACTCAAGGGGCTGAAAAGTGACTCCTTGATGGCTTTATTTCTGCTGGACAGGTAAATCTTTCTTTTTGTATTTTGATCATACATATTTTTTTGTTTATTTTTTCATGAAGCATGTGTCATTAGCACACGTAGCTGCGTAATATAGCTAACATAACATTACTTAGCGAGCCGTAGTAGAGACGATAAATAATGATAGCTATAGTGTTGAATTGTGCATAATTTTACCCTCTGTCTAACTCTTTTACCATGTTCACCTGTAAGTTTACCTGCACGTTTTTTTTTCGCCTTTGTTTTGTTTTTATATTCTCTACCTATGTTTACTGATGTCTTTATCTTGTATCTGTGTGTGTCGTACACACTTTGTTGTATGTGTGTGTTATTATTTTGTGTCTGCAATGCAGTTGTGAGTTGATATTTGAGTGTATGTTACTCTGTTATCTGTAGAACAACGTATATGTTATGAATCTTACACGAAATTCATCTTCATCACAGTGTAAATGATGGTAATGGAAAAACGTGTATCATGCAACCTGTTTTTAGCTTTGCCTTATAGATAGCTCGTTAGCGAATCAAAAAATATATATTTTAAACTTTACCAATATCAATATGCTAGCTTGATAGTGAGTACTAAAATACATCTTGTTTGTTTATCTTCATAATTATAAAGTTATTTTTATTACATGTGATTCTGACATGATGTCACTACATGCCGTGCTCCTTCCTCTCCGCTCGTCTCAGGTAAATAATGCGTCTTCCAGCTCAGTGGTCGGAGTCACACGTTCATGCGTTTTGGGGGCGTGGCTTTGGAAGGAGCCCAGAAGGGAGGGGGTGGAGTGAATGGAAATAATGAGCTGTCTTTAAAACAGTCGTGAGAGGTCTACAGACACTCGATTTTTATACTTTCTTTTTCAGAGTACTTACATTTTAATTATGTATTGATATATAAATAAAGTTTAAACAAATTTTGAAAAAAAGTTTTTTATACATTTTTTTGCCTACCCTGCCTTTAATATTAGCACTATTAAAGAGAGTAAAAGTATGTCTGCAAACGTGACGTCACGAGCCGCCGCTGCTAGGTTACGGTAAACTACTACAGACCAGTGAACCACTAAAACCACCAAAACCCAGAAAGCGTCACAAAATCAGGTAAAATTAATCAATGTCTTATTTTGAAAGAGTTTAACTTTAAACGGGTACCTGTCATAGATTGATACATGCCTTTATATATGTAATGTTCTGGAAGTCTTTCCAAAACAACTTCTGACACAGCTTTAGACCTTCTGATATCGGTGTGGTTGGTTGGACTTCCCTAACAGTAACCCAGCTGACAGTTCTCAGAACTTTGGCTAACATTCGAAGTTATGAGCGAAAGTTCTTTAGTAACGTTAATAGAACGTTCGTTCAAATGTATCTCTGGTCTATAAAAACGATATCAAAACATTAGAACAAAAATGTTATTTTTTACATCATTCATGGAACGTTTTCCTGAAGCATTTTAGTTGGAGTATCGTCTGTTTGGTGTTTTTACTCCATACTATTTCTTTTTTCTTTTTTTTATGGTTCAGAGAAAGGAACGTTCCCATAATACTTGCAAAATGATCAAACAGAGAAAACAATCCCTTAATGTTTTCTCTAACGTTCACATAACCAAGAATAAACGTTTTTAAAACATTTTAAAAATGTGACGTTTTGAACGTTCTGAGAACATTCAGAACTTAGCAAAACGTTGCTACAACTTATTTTTATTAGCTGGGAAAGAAAAGCTGGAAAATATTTTAGTGCTCCTATCATAAACAATGCAGATAAGATTTTATTAAGTTTTAATGAGTCTTTGGTAATCAGCTTAGTATTATAATCTAAAATACTTCACTGTTGATCATTTAAGTGTTTTCATCATTACAACATAAAATGTTTGTTTTCAGAGTTTCAGCTTGATTTTCTCATCAGTATGTGGGTGTGATGCACTATATAATTCCTCTAAAAACTATTTTAATCCAAAAATCTTACATATTTTATGAAACATTCATGGCCACAT